>NW_006399971.1:3010922-3020482 GCF_000299155.1 Elephantulus edwardii
ATGGCGCTTTCTCAAAAAGTTGCAAATAGAGATACCATTTGACCCAGCAATTCCACTACTGGGAATATACCCCAAAAAGACCATAACTGACATCCAAGCAGATATCTGCACACCCATGTATATTGCAGCTTTGTTCACAATAGCAAGGAGTTGAAAACAACCTAAGTGCCCATCAACAAATGAATGGATAGAGAAGCTCTGGTATATTCACACAATGGAATACTATGTTGCATTAAAAAACAAGGAACTCATGCAATATTATTCAACATGGGTGACCCTGGAGGACATTATGCTGAGTGAAGTATCTCAGTCATAAAAGGACAAATACTGCATGGTGCCAATGTTGTAAAACAGGACTGATCTTGGGGTTGAGGAGAGACTGAGAAAGATGGGTTCAATAATACATACTGCATTGAAACCCAGATAGACATTCTTCTGGTACTCTCTGCTTCTGCCAAGATCCATCTGACATTGGCAATAATGTCTCTAGTGCCACAACTTCTAAACCCAGCTTGTATTTCTGGTAGATCTCTTTCTGGATAATCTTCAGCAGGATTTTGCTACTGTCTGATATTAGTGATATTGTTCGATAATTTCCAAGCTCTGTTGAGTCACTTTTTTTTGGACTGGGAATAAGTATGTATCCTCTTCCAGTCAGTTGGCCAAGTAGTTGTCCTCCAGATTTCTTGGCACAACTTGGTGAGCACATCCAGGGCAGCATCTTTTTGCTGAAATTTGTCAAATGCTATTCCATCAATTCCTGGGGCTTTATTTTATTTGCCAAATCCTTAAGAGCAGCCTGAGATTCCTCCTTTATCACCATTGTCTCTTGTTCATATGTTGTTTCTTGAAATTCTTCTGTCAGCCAATTCAACTCTGTTTACTCCTTCCATCTTCTTTTAATGCTCCCTGAATCATTCAATATTCTGCCCATAGCATCTTTAAGCACTGCAACTCGATGCTTGAATTTGTTCTTTAGTTCCTTCAGCTTAAGAAATGCTCAGCGTGTTTGGCCTTTTTGACTTTTCCTACTCCAGCTTCTTACAAATTTCATTATAGTATTTTTGTCTTCCCAAGCTGCCCTTTGAAATCTTCTGTTCAGCTCCTTAACTTCTTGATTTCTTCTCTTTGCTTTGGCTTCTGATTAAATGAACACTCCAGTGCTTATTTTGATGGCCTTTCAAGTTGGCCGAGCCCTTTTCTTTGCTTTTTTTGAGGCTTGTAGGAAGAATAATTGTAACAATTAAGCTTTTGTAGACACAGAAACTCCTCCTTACCCAGTACTCTTCCTTATTTAACCCTGGAGGCATTTCAGCATTTTGAGAGTCAGTAGCTTGCCATGGTTGGTAGTACTTTAACTGTATGTGAATATTTATACCTAGGTACTCAGTGCTAATGATGAGTGAAAAATTCAGTCTTCAAGATGCTTTGTCTGCATGATACTAAAAAATTTGAAGAAAACCAGTAGATATGGGTGTTTAAATGACCCTAGGCTGGTAACAAGTCACTTAGGGTGATGTGGGCTCTGCAAAATAAAACTTGTTTTTGTCCTTTGCTGGAGATAGGGTCAAATATCAGGGAGACTCAACAAAATACTGCTGACCTATAGGCAGCTTGTAGTACTGCCCTTTGCTTGTGAAATGTGAGGGTTACCCAAATCCAGCACATTTCCTTCCCCATGTCTCAAGATGGAGTAGCTCATCATTTACATTTCATTTCAATTCTGTGCCTATACACATGACAGCAGAAATTCCCAGAGTATCCAAAAAGGAGGAGGGCATCCCACAGCAGACTCCTCAGAGGATTCTCCCGTGCCAGAGCTTCTCGGGCTCCGGATCTCAGTATGACTGGTGACTTGAGGGTCACAGTCACATGATATCACGCTCAGAATGGTGTTTCTTTCAAGCCTTTATCCCCTTTCAGAAAACAAAACCAGCCAGGCTCTATCAGCCCTTCTGCGGAGGTTGGCAGAATTATTCACAGTGAAATATTCAGTCTCTTCTGACATCCATTTTGGTCTTTTCTTCTTCCTTCTTGGTGATTACTTTTTGCATTCTTCTTGAAAAATATTCTTTCTATCGACCCAAAGCTCATCTGGTCTTCATTCATTAGTGTTCAAGGCCTCAACCCTATTCCTGAGTTGGTTTTTAAATTCATGGGAAATAGACTCAAGATCAAATTTTTATTCCTGTGAATATGATTTAACCTTCTTTAGCTTTAATTTGAACTTGCATATGACAGTTGATGGTCTGTTCCACAATCAGCACCTGGTCTAGTTTTCACTGCTGATAACTTGTGACTCATAGTGACCCTGTGTACAACAGCCCTAAACCCTGCTCTTCTATCCTGTGCCAATCTTATTGTCTCTGACAGACCTACTCCCATTACCCCAGTCACTGAATCAATCCGCCTCGTAGAGGGTCTTCCTCTCCTGCACTGTCCTTCTACCCTCTCGAGCCTGATGTCCCTCTCCTGGACTGGTTCCTCCTTGCAACATGTCCAAATTATGTCAGATGAAGCTTCATAATCCTTGCCTCCAAGGAGCAGCCTGGATATTGTTTACCAAACTATTTTCTTTCTTCCTAGGCTTCCAGCGGGAGCCATCAGCCAGCTCTGAGCAATGACATATGAGCAGAGGCAATAGATATCAGGTGTACACCATATAACACATCTTCTGCATGTGAAAGTATCTTTTTCATAATATGGAAGATGGTAGAGTGACAAAATTGGAGAAGCATGGATACTTTAGTGACCTTGGAGCAATACTCCTCCACCCTCCAAACACTTCGAATTATGATGTGACTAAGCAATAAATTTTTATGCTGCTAAACCACTGAGATGTCAGGATTTATGTGTTACCATGGAAAACTCTATTCTACATGACAAATACAACCCAAACCCAAGCCAGACCAGAGACAGCTCTAAGGTTTGGAAGAAAGTACTTTTATTCCTTGAATTGTTGAATTTACAGGTTTTTTGTAAACTTGGTGTACTAGGGTCTATATTTTTTTCTTTAATTCATTCACTCATTATGCAATTTATTCATTATATCTGAAAGCTCAACACTGGTTTTCACATGGAGATACAGCAGTGAAAGGAACCAATAATATCTCTTGTTCTATAAAGTTCATACTCCAAGGCTACAAAGTGGGAGGAAATTAGTGTGAGAATGAAGCAAACAAAGAGGAAGTGGAATTGAGATGTAGACAATTTGTTAGACCCCTGGATCCAACCATGTCTGAAACCGCTTTCACTCTTTTAAATAAATTCTTTTTTTTTTGGTGCTTCTGACATGTGCATATGGTAAATAACAATGAATTTGAAGATAAGATAAAAACAGAAGCAAGGTCACAGGTCTGCCAACTGAATTATCATCCAGAGGGACTGATTAAAGGTAGGGTGCAGGGGATAAAGGAAATGGGAAGGATCTTTTGTAAAAAAAACAATGTATTTATACTTTGTAAATAAATCAGTATTAATTTTTTTTTAAAGGGTAGGGTGCAGTTACCAGCCCAAATACAGCATGATAGAGCCAAACAAGTATCACAAATGAGAAAGATGTGCAGGAAAGGACAAGCTCTGGTCATTGGGGCACAGACTTAAGACTTTCTGGCCATTGACTAAGGGTGGAGGCTCGGAAAGAACAGACACTGGACTTAGCACCAAATTTACTCTGGCAATCAGCCTTGTCTGTGACCATACATGCCAGACTATGTACGAATACTCACACAGTGTGCACACACATGCTTATGTCAGCTCTCCAAGCACTGCCTTGTGCCATACCCGGGACCATGCAGGCTTCCCTATCCTAGGGGGAGAGAGGTATTAAATGGCATAGGTGAGAGTAGAAGGAGATATCCTGGCTATGGGCTTAAATTTGACCAGAAATGCTGTAAGTAAGACTAGAAAGGGAAACAAAATGAAAATTAATTTCATGATTGTAGAGATCTTATTACATTCCAGTTTCAGTGATGGTTTAGAAAAAGAAAAAAAAATCTCAAGAACTTCCTACATGCCATTTATTCACTTAATGATACTTGAACATAATCTCAGCCATGCCCTGTCCTGGGAAGGGATAAAAGGAAGATAAATGGGAACAGGGCCTTTATTCACAGAAAGTGTGGTAGTCATTAGAGCTATTTGTCAAATAGTTTATCTCTCTGTCTTCTGGACACATGACAGTATCACACTTCCTGGCCCCCTTGTTGGGTGGGTCTAAATGACTAACGAAATGAACCAATAAGTTGTAGAATTTAATTACATATATAGAATCTGGCGAAGCTTCCTTTCCCTCTGTCATGGTGACTACTAGTGTTTGAAATGGTGGCTGCTTCTTCAGCCTGGATCCTGGAGAAATAAATATGAAGCAGAATCCATATAAACCTATTATAAACATGAATATGAAAAAATATGCCTTTTTGGTTTTGTTATAATCTACATAGATTTCAGGGTTCTTTGATGGGCAATCTTCCCATGCTATTTACAGCCTTCAAAAACCTGCTTTGAAAAAAAACAAAACAAAACAAGACAAAAAAAACCTGCTTTGGAGTTGTTTCTGACTTGGTGGCAGTGAGTTTTTGAGTTTTGGTATCACAGCTTGAGTTAACATAATCTGTTGTGTGCCACTGAGTAGAAACCTCTCATAGCTGACCCTCCAGCAGGTTTTCAGAAGCAGTAAATTTCTCAGGAGGAGACTGCCCATCGTTCTCCCACAGAGCAATGGGGTGGATTTGAACTGCATGCCTTCAGGGTTGCTTACCAACAGGGCACCAGAGCTTCTTAATATAATCTGGCCGGAGTAGAAAGTTTGCCAAAAGATATAAAATTGAGTGATATTCACAACAGAAATACTTTCATAAGGCAACTCTAGAGTGTCCAAAAAAGATCCTGCTCAGAAAGGATATTAGTTTCACATTCTTCTACATGGTATAAACACTGGTTTGTGCATTGCTGTATGGAGGTAACTCGTGGTTGCTGTGATGCTAAACACTGTGACACTGATGTGCCAAATGCAATAATGGTTATCCATGGTGGGCAGAGTTTGGTGGAGCTTCCCAATTAAAACAAGCTTGGAAGCAGAACTGGCATCCACTTCTGAAATGACTTGCCTCTGGAAACTCTATGATCAGTGCTCAGGTCTTTCGTTCATAGAGTCGCTATAACTTGATGCCACCTAACAACAACATGTATTTATTGCCCTTTCAGATTAGAAGAGGCCTTCAACTGGTTCATTTGGAGCCAGCCTCTTGCTAAGAACTTGTATAATACTCCAGAAATACAGAATCCATATTTTTATCAAGAATCACTTGAGAATCTTGATAAAAATCAATCAAAGATCTTGATAAAATGTAGATTCTGATTCAGTATCTTTGGGATGGAAGTGGAAGTGGAAGTTCTTGGCAGGATCTTGAACCAGAATGAACCAATTTGAAGCTCTAAATGGAAGGTTTTTTATCTGTCTGCACAAGTAGTGGAGTATCTTTGGGAAAGAGATGGAGATGAAAATGGTGATGCAATAGAAACTCCTCATTGGCATCAAGCTCGAAGGGCGCAGGACATGACATGTACCATACTCCATGTCTAGGGTCTGACTTCTACACTGAGTTGGTCTAGACAGCATAACCTGCCAATAAGCTTTGCATTGCTAAAACTATATTGGTTTACTAGGGTTTCTGTAACAAATTATCACATACTGAGTTGATTTAAATATCAGAAATTTCTCTCAGAGTTATGGAGGCCAGAAGAGCAAACTCATGATGTTTCTCTCCCAAAGGCCTAAAGGAGAATCTGGTTTTTCCTTTCCCAGTTTCTGGTGGTTGTCAACTTGGTTTGTTCCCACATGACTCCAATATCTTTGTTGTATCATTTTATCCTTTATGTCTCTTCCATCCTCTAGTTTTCTTTTATAAGGACAGTTCTTATTGCATTTAGAATCCCAATCCTGTACTGCAGGATGATACCTCCATTTCAAGCTTCAACCCTCCATCCCAAGCTCCTTTACATCTGTAAAGACCTTTTTCCCAAATAGGTCATATTAATGAGCTCCAGGGATTATGATATGAACATGTCTTTTCAGCCTCTCTATGTATCCTTAAAGGAGCCCTGGGGGCTTATTGGTAAAGAGGTGTCCTACCAACCCAAAGGCAGGTGGTTTGACTCACCAGCTAGTTGTTTGGTGGAAGAAAGACGGTGTGGTGTAGTGGGTCTGTTGTTATGGCTTTCTGTTGCTTAAAATGACTCTCCTAGAATATTGTTTACCTAGTTGCCTCAAATCTGTCTGGCCTGCAAGCACTTAACCTGCATCAACTGCCACAACTCAGCCCCAGACTGGAAACTACATAAGAGCAAAGCATCCTCTGCAGAGGGAGGGGACCAACACAGGAGTGGTCACTTGACTTGTTGATTGAACCCAAGCTTGCTGGAAGATAAGAAGTTGCCTGGACTGAGGGATAGTGTACTGTGGACTGAGGTTGGACCAATATGTTATACACTGTTGATGAAAATCTTTACTGAGTCCGAGAAGCAGTTATCTGGACTGAGAAGCACAATGATATTGGCCTGATTTGAAACTGCGCCTAGCTTATTTAGATATACTTGACTTGGAAACCATAGTCAGAGGCCTTCATCTAAGCTTGATGGAAAACTGAGGGACTGTGTGGTTACTATATTTGCTACCAACCTGCATAGTCTGCTAACATTATTAGTAATTATATGGTTATTGATTGTATACTGTTGCTTGATGCTATCCTGAATTATAGTCTGTTAACTTCCCTAATAAACCCAACACTCATGAATATAGTTCTGTGAGGTCTGTACAGTCACTGTAGCAAAGTTCAGACCCAATTACTTTGCATAAAGTTGATGTTACAGTTAGTGAATGTGGATGCATGGGAGGCCATATTTAGTCTTGTAGTTATTATTTTGGTAGATGTTGTTAATGGTGACAGTCCCCCTTTGCAGAGCTGGTAGAAGTCATACTCAGATTTCTCCACATTGTCCATACTCTAATACAGATGGGCATTCTCCTCCCATATGGCATATAGTTTCTGAAAACACACTTGTAAGTCAGCTATGAGTAGGAAAACCATTTTTCAGTTAGCCCAGGGAGGAGGTGAGGGTGAGGCATAGAATGGGGGTGATTTATTACCTACTACTGTTGTTATGGGGGTGGTTTTTTTTTGTTACTATTGTTGTTATGTGACATTCAGTTGGAAGTTATTCATAGCTGACCTTCCAGAGAGTTTTCAGAGACTAAATACATAAGAGGGGATTGCCCATCTTTCTCTCACAGAACGTCTGGTGGATTTGAACCATATGTCTTTGGGTTGGCAGTGTAGCTCCTTACCACTAGACCACCAGAGCTTCCTGGAGACAAGAAATGGCAAGATAAAAAATGATTAATACTAATCCATGGGCAATAGTCATATTTCAACTGGGTGGCCAGAGACTTGGAGCATGATTGGAAATCCATAGCAAAGACACACGAGTAAGAAATTTGTGAGTAGACTTCTCTTAATGGGCCAAAGAAATGAAAGTATTTGTATCTCATGCGAATGTTCTCCAAACCGTGGAAGAGGAAGACTTAATAATCAAGATAAGATTCAGTGAATTCCAGTCAGCCTCATTCCTCAGTCACACCTGCCATTGTCCAATGAGTTCATGAACAAAGTAATTGTGTTGGCAAGAATAGAGGTTATGCATAGGCTTAACAACATGGACTTCTGTTCACCAAAGCCAGCTTTGAGCCACTGTTGAATGACTAATCTGTCAGCAGCAGAGACCAACACTGAGTCCTCAATACAGCACCACTCCTTCAGGTGACCAGCTACCTGGTGGCAAGTTGATTGCATTGGAAAAGGCAGCATTTGTTTTCACCGAGATAATACTTACTCCAAATATAAATGTGCCTAAATGCAATGCTTCTGCAAAAACTGCCAAACATGGGCTTCTTGTTGTTGTTGTTAGGTGTCATCGAGTTGTATGACTCATGGCGACCTTTTGAATGAAAGGCCTGAACACACTTCGTACAGAGAGTTTCTGGAGGCAAGCCAGTTCGGAAGTGGATGCCACTCCTGCTTCCAGGCTTGTTTTAGTCGGGAAGTTCCAGCCAACACTGTCCACCATGGATAACCATTAGCACATTTGGCACATCACTGTTACAGTCTTCAGCATCACAGCAACCACAAGTTACCTCTGTACAGCAATGCACAGACCAGTGCTATACCACCTAGAAGGATGTTTGACAGGAAAACAATTTGAACGCGGCCTGAGTGCCTCAAATTAAAATCACCCAGCTTTGGTTTGGTAGCATAACTTTCTGTCCACTAGGCCAACGTAGCTCTCTCTATGTCATCTCTATGTTGTTAGGTTGCCATCCAGTCATAGACAACTCATAGCGACCCTATGAACAAAAGGCCTTGGCACTGTTCTTACATAGAGTTTCTCGAGGCAAGCCATTTTGAAAGTGGATGCTACTCATGCTTCCAGGCTTTATCCATCGTCCTGCTATCCTACACAATATTGCCTCAGGTCAAGTGATTCACTTCACATCAAATGACACAAGGCAATAGATGTCTTATCTAACCTTTGTCTTCACATTTGCATAGTTGAAAGCAAAGAATATTAGAAAGCTATTTAGCTGTACCATTTTGACTATGCAGACTGTCTACTGTGTAGATCATAAGGAATTATGGATAACAAGAAAGAATAGGAATTTTTAAACACTTAATTGTTCGTTTGTTCAACGATTAAAGTCCTACGTGATCTGAGTTCAGACCGGAGTAATCCAGGTCGGTTTCTAGCTATAATTTCTCCCAGTACGAAAAGGACAAGAGAAATAGAGCCTACTTATCCTAAGTGCTCTAATTAATATTTATGATATCTATCTTAATTTATGAACAATACTCATAACTCTACCCAAAACCAGGGTATGTTAAGATGGCAGAGTCTGGTAATTGCATAAAATTTAAGCCTTTATACCCAGAGGTTCAATTCCTCTTCTTAACAGTGTACATTATTAATCTTATCACTCTAATTATCCCAATTCTACTAGCCATAGCCTTTCTAACCTTAGCTGAATGTAAGATTTTAGGTTACATACAACTACGTAAAGGCCCTAATATTATTGGTCCATACGGACTTCTCCAACCCATTGCCGACGCAATTAAACTTTTTATTAAAGAACCACTATACCCTATAACATCCTCAGTATCACTATTCATCATCGCCCCCATCCTAGCACTAACTATCGCACTAATTTTATGAACCCCTATCCCAATACCTTTATCCTTAATAAATATGAATTTAGGAATATTATTCATGCTAGCTATATCAAGCCTAGCCGTCTATTCTATTCTATGATCAGGCTGAGCCTCAAATTCAAAATATGCACTAATCGGGGCACTTCGAGCAGTTGCCCAGACTATCTCCTACGAAGTATCACTAGCTATAATTTTATTACCAATCATTATTATCAGCGGATCCTTTACCTTATCAACACTAATTACAACCCAAGAGCACATTTGACTTTTACTCCCAATATGACCATTAGCTATAATATG
>NW_006399971.1:3020910-3022280 GCF_000299155.1 Elephantulus edwardii
TAAAGAGTTACTTTGATAGAGTAAATAAAAGAGGTTTAAATCCTCTTATTTCTAGAATATTAGGACTTGAACCTACACCTAAGAACTCAAAATTCTCCGTGCTACCATTACACCACATTCTATAGTAAGGTCAGCTAAATAAGCTATCGGGCCCATACCCCGAAAATGTTGGTTTTAATCCTTCCCATACTAATTAACCCACTAGCATCACTACTAATTATAACAACACTAATCTCAGGATCAATACTAACCATATTCAGCTCACACTGATTAACAGCATGATTAGGCCTAGAAATAAACTTATTTGCCATCATTCCATTTATCATTAACCCGCATAACCCTCGATCAACTGAAGGTACCACAAAATATTTCCTCATACAAGCCTCCGCATCAATACTACTAATAATATCCGCCCTAATTAACTTTATGAATTCAGGCCAATGATCAATCATAAATTTAACTAACCCAATTGCCTCTCTTCTAATATTAATTGCCCTGTTAATAAAACTAGGAATAGCCCCCTTCCACTTTTGAGTTCCAGAGGTACTTCAAAGTACTTCTTTGCTAACAGGAATAATCCTTTTAACATGACAAAAGCTAGCCCCAATTTCTATTCTTTATCAAATCACACCATCAATTAATCATAACATTTTACTAGGCTCTGCCATTCTTTCAATCATAATTGGAGGATGAGGGGGTCTCAACCAAACTTTAATCCGAAAAATCATAGCCTACTCCTCAATTGCCCATATAGGATGAATAACCAGTCATTATTTATAACCCATCAATCACTTTACTCAGTCTACTCATCTATATTATTCTTACCCTAACATTATTCCTATTACTTAACCTTAACCGCTCTACCACCCTATCTATTCTAGCATCTAACTGAAACAAAGCCCCAATTATCACACTATTGATTCTTACAACCCTCATATCAACAGGTGGATTACCACCATTTTCAGGATTCATACCTAAATGATTAATTATTTAAGAAATCACCAAAAACAGTAACCTAGCTCTTCCTCTTATTATGGCTATTATAGCACTATTAACTCTTTATTTTTACATACGTTTAGCTTACTCAACAGCCCTAACTATATTTCCAACCTCAAACACAACTAAACTAAACTGACTCAACACACCCTCCCCAAAATCATCACTCCTAACCTCTATACTAGTATTATCAAACATACTACTTCCCCTTACACCGCTGCTATTGCTCCTAGAATAGAGGTTTAGGTTACATAAGACCAAGAGCCTTCAAAGCTCTAAGCAAGTTGAATTACTTAACCTCTGACTTAAGGACTGCAAGATTTAATCCTACATCTACTGCATGCAAAACAGACACTTTAACTTAAGCTAAGCCC
>NW_006399971.1:3022395-3035161 GCF_000299155.1 Elephantulus edwardii
AGATTGGTAGACTTCTATTCTACGAACTTTTAGTTAACAGCTAAATACCATAAACAACTGGCTTCAATCTACTTCTCCCGCCTTTGAAAAGGCGAAAAAAAAGGCGGGAGAAGCCCCGGCAGAATTGAAGCTGCTTCTTCGAATTTGCAATTCGACATGATCACACCATGGAGCTTGGTAAAAGAGACTTCTGTCTCATCTTTAGATTTACAGTCTAATGCTTACTCAGCCATTTTACCTATGTTCATTAACCGCTGACTCTTCTCAACTAACCCCGAAACCTAGAATCTGTATATAGTCTAAGAAAAGTCACTAAAAGAATGAGGGAACACTATATGGTTTAAAATTACAAAAGGAGTTCTGGTGGTGTAGTCTGTAGGTGTACTGCTACTCTAAAGACAGTACCTCTCTGGTGATTTGAATCCATTAGCAGTGACAGAAGGGGAGATAGAGGGACAATCTCCTCCAAGTGTTATTTATAGCTTCAGAAGGGAAATGAGAGATTATTTTTTTGAGAGAGATTTTTTTCACTGTTAAGGGCTATATTCTTTCATCACACTTACTCATACCTTGTATGCTGAGCAAATAGTTGAGGAGTTGGACTAAAGACTGTAGCATCAGGATTGCAGGAAAACTAACTACTAGAACCTCTACTCGGAATATTATTGCTTGTTAATTTTTGACTCATGTACTTTTAACTTGTTAGTTAAATTTGTGTCTTCTAGGTTGCAACACCTCCATGATACATCTTCAAGGATATGAACATGTACGGCTAAGCACAATTAATAACAGTGCATCTAAATTCCAAAATCAATCTCCATAATAGTCTATGTGTTTCCTACTGCCAAAGGGCCCCTTTAGAGTAGTGAAAGAAGATCTTCACCCTGAAACCCACAGCGTCCCTTTTCAGCAGGAAGTAGCTAAGAGAATACGCCATCCCCTTTTCCTTATGAATCAGGGTGAAGTCTCTCTCAGGGAGAAGTGATAGGGAATGGCAAAGGGCACACTGACAAAGGAGATTAATCAGAACTGGCTTTGACAAGCACTGTGGCAATTGGACAATTAAAACAGACATTTGGGGGGTGGGGAAGAAGAACAATGAGCTCAAATATATCAACAACTGTGAAGATGGCTCAAGAGTGGGAAATGTTTTGTTGGAACTAATTTGACTGCACAATAGCAACCATCACCCTCATCATCCTGAAGCACCTTGCTCGACAGAATTATGTGATTATCTTTTAAAGACTACATCATGGCACCATTTATCTGGAAATACCATTCAGAACTGATATAATGCTCTCCAAAAGAGCTTTATTGTATGATTTAGTTTTATGATTTAGCTTTAGTGTATGATTGTTTGTCTCATAGATAAGATCCACAGGCCCAGTAATCAAGTGATTGAAATAGACGTAGTACCACTTACTGTTACCCTTAGTGATCTATGTTTTCTATCTATAGGAGGAGGTCCTATAGAAGTTTCTGGGGGCCAAGGCAGTCTCTGGTCCTATGCTCTGTGGGTCTAGAGCACTGAATATCATGTCTTCCTCTACTTGAGTTCTGGTAAACTCCTCCAAGACATACTTGTTCATACTTTTGGCCAGTCATGGTTTATTTAATACTCTGACATCACACTTCAAAGGCATTGATTCTTCTTTGGTCTTCCTTATTCATTATCCAACTTTCAAATGAATAGGAAGCACTTGGAAATACTGTGGCTGAGATCAGGCACACCTAAATCTTTGAACTGGCATCACTGATTTTTAGAATAACTCTTTAGGCCACTTAGAAGATGTACTTGACAGCAAATTTCCCCAGGCGCAGACCAAAGTCAAGGGGGAGAGTGAAGGGTTAAAAAAATATCAACATGTCAACAAAGGGAATGAATGGCCTTGCCCACCTGGCTAAATCACAATGGAATGTTCCTCCTTTCACTCCCTAAAGACCCTACTGTAAAAATCTGCCCAAACCCACCTTAGGGTGAGATTTTCCTCTGATAAGCCTCTCTTTCCAGACCAAGGAATCCTGTGCAGTAGCTCTCTTAATAAAGCTTATTTGAGCTTTCTCTGTTTCTCTCAGGTCCCTTCCTTGAGTCCTTGGCCTAACATCCAGCGTGAAGACCTAACACTTATTTATTTATTTTTATTTATTTAATTTATTTATTTTGGGGGGGAATGCAACAACTTTATTGAAAGAAAGTGCAATGAAATTTCTTGATAGCATAAGAGAGAGAAACTTAGACACCAGCCCTCAAGCGCAGGACCAAGTTCAGAGTGGACTCCTTCTGGATGTTGTAGTCAGACGGGGTGCGCCCATATTCCAGCTGCTTCCCGGCAAAGATCAGCCTCTGCTGGTCAGGGGGGATGCCTTCCTTGTCTTGGATCTTCGCCTTGACATTCTCAATGGTGACACTGGGCTCGACCTCGAGGGTGATAGCCTTGCCAGTCAAGGTCTTCACAAAGATCTGCATTGTCAAGTGGCGATGGCAGCAGCGAGCACAAAGGGAACAGCAACCGAACTCTCCGACCTCGACGGATCTCCTATTTCTTGACTGCCACTACCATAGATGTTGGCTGTGAAACCAACTGAAATGAAATTGTTGACAATTTGATCTTTTCTCCATCTATCATTATTTTGCTTTTTGGTCCAGTCGTGAGAATTTTTATTTTCTCGATACTGAAAGCTGGTATAAAAAGTTCAATTGCCTATTCAAAAGACAATTTCCTGCAAAATTTCACAGAACAGCAAGCAATAAATGCTGATGAGGTTGTGGAGAAACTGGAAGCCTTATTCACTGTTGGTGGGAGTGTAAAATGGTGCAACCACTGTGGAAGGCGGTATGGCACTTTCTCAAAAAGTTGCAAATAAAGATACTATTCGACCCAGCAATTCCACTACTGGGAATATACCCCAAAGAAATCATAACTGCCACCCAAGCAAATATATGCACACCCATGTTTATCACAGCGTTATTCACAATAGCAAGGAGTTGGAAACAACCTAAGTGCCCATCAACAAACGGATTGGATAGAGAAGCTGTATATATTCACACAATGGAATACTATGCTGCATTGAAAAACAAGGAACTCATGCAATATTATTCAAAATGGGTGACCCTGGAGGACATTATGCTGAGTGAAGTATCTCAGTCATAAAAGGACAAATACTGCATGGTGCCACTGTTGTAAAACAGGACTGACCTCAGGGTTGGGAGGACACTGAGAAGGATGGGTTCAATAATGTATATTACATTGAAACAGATGAGGGAGAAAACTGTTTAAGAGGGGAAATTATTAGGTATTTTTGTCATGACAGGAGTCCAGAGTGAAGGCTGTATAGCGGAGTGGACCTGGGGGGAGGGATTGTAAAACAATGAAAGAAATTTTCTTTTACTTTTCCAAGAGGGTAGTGTACTAGGGGGTAGGGTTGGGAGGGAAGAAAAGTGCAACAATGAATGAATGGAAATCCAAAGTCTCTGTAAATTTTCATTGAAATTAATAATAAATAAAAAAATTGAACCATAAAAAAAAAGACCATATCCAGGCTTTTGAAGGTTTATCTGAGTTTCACTCTTGTAGCCTTCTAGAAAACCTCCTTATTATGGGTAGAATCTGATAAAGTCACCTTCACTGTAGAAACAAGGAACACTTAAACATTATGGCCCCACACCCACATGGACTATAGAATTACATTGTCTTCTATCTTTAATCTACTCTTCTAATTAACAAAAGAATATTCCCTGAAGTAGCATCCTTGTTTTGCCTCTACTCTGTATCCTGAATATACTGGGATGGGTTTTTTTTTTTTGCGGGGGTAGGGTGAGTTGGATAAGGATAGAGGAAGATAAATCAAGAAGCTAAAAATCTAGTTCTTAGCAGACATACTCAGAGCAGCTTTGAAATGTGCTCATAAACGCCTGAAGTTTCAGTCTCATGGCTGTTACAAAACTCTTACTCCTGCCATTTATGGCTCTCCCCATCCCAGTTCTTTAAAAAGTTGGACAAAAGACTCTTAGCTCTGGTTCTATGACATGTTGTTAAGTGCCATCAAGCCACTTATGACTCATAGCAACCCAATGTACAATAGCTCTGAACCCTGTCCTACCCAGTGCGAACTTTATCATCTCCAACATCCCATCCCCATTATCCCAGTCACTGAGTCAATCCAAGGTCTTATGCACTGTCCCTCGAGCCTCCCAAGCATGATATCCCTCTCCAAGGACTGGTCCCTCCTTGCAGCACTCCCAAAGTGTGTCAGACGAAGCTTCAGAATCCTTGCCTCCAAGGAACAGCCTGATTTCACCCTCTCTAGGAAGAACCTGTTTGTTCTCCTAGCAGTCCATGGTGTATTCAATACTATTCTCCAGCACCACAGCTCAAAGGCATCAATTGTCCTTCTATCACCCCTAGTCATTCTCCAGCTTTCCGTTGAAAGTAATTACAAAGACTATGGCCTGAATCAGGCACACCTTAATCTCCAGACTGACATCACTGCTCTTCAGTACTCTGGAGATGTCCCTGATAGCCGATTTTCTTAATGCAATTCATCTTTTAATTTCCTGGTTGCTGGTACCAAGAGTGTTGATTGTGGAGCCAAGCAAACTGAAGCTGTTAACAATCTCAATCTCTTCACCATCTATCATCATGCTGCCAATCTGCCCAGCAGGGAGAATCTTTGTTTTTTTGATGTTTAGCTTCAATCCATATTTAAGGCTGCAGTCCTTGATCTTCTTCAGCAAATGCCTCAGGTCCTCCTCAGTTTCAGCAAGCAAGACTGTGTCATCTGCATTTTGCAGGTTTTTGATGAGTCTTCCTCCTATCCTGACACCACATTCCTCCTCATAGAGCCCAGCCTCTCAGATGATCTGTTCCACATATAGATTGAAAAGGTACGGAGATAGGGAGCATAGCAGTACCAAATTCAGTGCTGTCTGATGTCAGTCTCTGCTTCTCTCCTGCAGGTATGACTGGTTCAAGAATCTCCGGCCCCAAAAGGCATGCTGCACTCTTTTGCTGTTTCTTTACTGGTAGTGAGATTCTCAAAATCTGCCACTGAATCTGCTCAATTTAGTGTCAAGACTAGTCAGTCCCCTTTTGGATAGACTAACACACCCCATGCCCATATTCCTGCCCATTCACATGACAAACTCAGTCAATGGCTAGGGATGCCACTTTGAACAATAAACCCTGAACACTACAGAGCATCCCCTAGCTTTTCTAGCCTTTAACCATAATCTTTGAAGAATTAATTTGCCTCTTAAAATAGACAATAACTATATTAATGAAACTTGTAAACCAGAAACTTCATGCCTAATGCTTTAATCCCTTCATTTTAGATAAACAATTCTTGGTTTGCCCATTCCCATCAAACGAGTATTTAGAGGAAATAAGCATATTCTGTTCTCTGAAAAATCTTCTGTTTCTCTTTGGAAATTTTGAGCATCTGCATCCGTAAGCAAAGTCTTGTCCAGAGGAAGCCGTCAGGTGACAAAAATCAACATTAACTCACAATATGGGATATTTTACCTTCACCTGCTTGGGTTCTGGTCAACTCATCTCCAGCTTGGGTAGGTCCAAATGGGCATCAGCTGTCAATTCAGGAGTCCACATTTCTTCCTGTGTTCTAGACCCTCTGTGCTTATCCATACATCTGTGTATGCTAGTGGAGAGTACTGAAGGACCACATACAAGCTCAGCCAGTCTCTGCATTACTATATGCCTCCTACTTCCATTCCAGTGCACCCAGGTGGTCTCACAAATGAGTATACTCACCAGCTCTTCAACTTCAAGCCCTGGAAGGGAGCTCTGATGTAGGTGACCCTTTGTCTGCCTCAGAAGTCAAACTGTCCATCGCAATTTTAAAATGTCAAAGTCTCTCTTTTTCCCCTTCTCCCCCCGCCCCCCATCTCTTCCAAATATAAATCTATTCAATCAAAAGTCCAAGGAGGTGTATAAATTCATTCAAATGCAAATCTCCTCAGAGTACTGGATGGGGCTTAATCTTCCTCCAGGCTAACTTCCATGCCCTTCCCAAACTCTACTACTTTCAACAAGTATTTTCAGGGCAAAATTTTCTCTTTTTTTAATGTTGTGTTCCATTGAGTTGGAATCTCAAAGGCATTATACTAAATGAAGAGGTAAGATTCAAAAGATTTACATACATTAATGATTTCTCTTATAAGACTTTTGGGAAAAGAACATTGTTTTTGTAGGCTATGGAGTTGGTTTAATTGAGTTAACAGAACAACAACATTGCTAATCCTGCAACATCTTCACACAAATGGCTAGATTTTAGTCCACTGCTGCAATCACAATGTAAATCCATCTTACTGAGATCTTTCTCTTTTTTGCTGATTCTCTACTAACCATTATGCCCTCCAGGGACTGGTCTCTAATGATGACATGTCCAAAATAGACAAAAATCCTTAAAAGCAAGGAACATTATGGTTACACTGCTTCTAGGAAGATTTGTTTGTTTTTCTAGCAGTCTATGGTAAAACATATGCATTAATCTGAATTCAAGAAGAATAGCACAATTGGATTTCCATGGCTGTAAATCTTTACGGAAGCTGACTACCATTATCTTCCTCCTGCAAACCAGCTGGTAAGTTTGAACCACTGACTTTTTGGTTAGCAATCAAGAGTTTAGCTGCTATGCCACCATTAATCAAGTCCCTCAATTCTTTTGTCTTCCTAATTGTTCAACTTTTATATGCATATTTTGTTGTTGTGTTGTTGATTGCCTTCAAGTGAAGCATGACTCATAGCGACCCTATGAACAAAAGACTTGAAGCCCCTCTACAACTATCAACATTTATCAAAGTTCAAAGAGGTTCCGGAGGCATGTTATTTAGGAAATGGATAAGTGACTGGAAATACCATGATTAAGTCCTCAAAGTAACATTTGCTCCTTAACATTTTCAAGAGATCTTTTACAGATACACTTAATCAAGGTATTGTTTGCTTTCTCAACTGCTGCTTCTAGGAACATTGATTGTGGATCCAAGTAAAATGAAATCTTCGACAATTTCAACCTTTTCTTATCATGATGTTGTTTATTGGACCAGTTGTAAGGGAGTTGCACTGCTAAGTCAAAGGCCACATCTCTCTGGAAGGTCAAATATACCAGTGGCTCCATGAGAGCAATCTCCTTATGTGTATTTTTTTACAGTCTTGAAAATCCAATAGAGGGTCACCTATGAGCAACCTCTGACTTGACAGCAATGAATTTGAGAGGTTTTAGATTTTTTATGTTAAGGTGTAATCTATAGGAAGACTGGTTTTTTTAAAAATCATTAGTTTTAAGTTCTCTTTGCTTTCCAGAAGCAAAACTGTGTTATCAGCATATTTCAGATTGTTACTGAGTCTCCAATCCTGATGCTACATTCTTTTTTATCTAGTCCAGCTTCTCAGATTATTTGCCCAGTGTACAGACTGAATATATATAGTGGAAAAATTTACAATCCTGATACACAGTGTTCTCTTGTTCAGTTTGAAAGACTGTCTATTGGACTGTGTGCAAATTCCACATGAGCACAATTTATTAATGAAAGTGTGCAAGCATGTGGTAAAATCATTTGGCAAAACCCCAGCAAGAACCATAGCAATGCTCATTTTCTCTAGCCCCAAAATCTCACTGCTGGGAATTTACTCTGATGAAAAAGTCTAAGGGAAGGGGAAAACCTTTCCAACAAGGGAGTGGCTCTATGAGTTATGAGTTTTTACTTGATGGCATTAGAAAATGAAGTTCTTAAGAGTATGTTGCAACTTGGAAGCATGAGCAATAAACTGGGAAATGCAGTGTGATTACAGTCACTCTTAAGCATGTCTACTGGGGTCAAGGCCAGCACAAAGCCTGGAGGAGCAAGAAATCCAGGCTGCTGCATTGAGGAGGAGGACAGGTACCAAGCAGGTATGACTCTGGCACAAACTGAACTATGCACAACTAACGAAGAATGCAATGTGAGTCTAGAACGGCTTGTGAATACTCACTTCATGAAAACTCGTAAGATGAGACCCCAGTCAACTTTAAATAGGGGCAAACAAGGCTTTCAGGGATGCTTCATTATTTCTTCACAATTGCTGTTAGTAGGTGCATTTGAGTCAAGTATGACTCAGTGGCCCTATGAACAGATCTGAACTCCATCCTATCCTGTGCCAGCCTTATAATTTCTGGTATACTTGAGCACATTTCTGTAGTCACTGTGCCAATTCTTCTGGTTAAGGATCTTCTTCTCTTTTGCAGACCCTCCACCTTCCCAAGAGTGATGCCCTTCTTCAGAGAAAAGCCTCCCCTAACAACATGTCCAAAGTATGTGAGATAAAAAACTTCATCATCTTTGCCTCTGTGTACTGTTGAGTCAGAACCGACCTATAGCTGACCCTCTAGTGGGTTCCCAGAGACAGTTAATTGCATAAGAGAAGGCTGTCTCTCTTTCTCCCATCAAGCTTGTGCATTCAAACTAAGTGCTTTTGAAACTGCAGCACAGTTTCTTACCACTAGGTCACCAGAGCTCCCTTCAATAGTAAAAATTATTATCCTCATTTTCTAGCTGGAGAAACTGAGTCTCTAAGGGATGTGTAATTTCACGAAGGGTAATCAACTTTAAGGTGGAGAGCTGAGATACTGAGATACTAGTCCAGATCTCTACTTCCTGCTCCAGGCTCTCAAGAGAAAATACTGAAGATAAACAGAGAGACATGAAGGGCCAGTCATTTGCCAAGTGTCTATATCCCTGTAAGATCTCTTGTGACATTTTGGACAGGAAATTGACTGAATTCAAGCAGGCTTGTACAGTTGACCTCACTGCCAACCTCTTTGCTTCATACACTCAGCCTTATATTTCAAACCTCACCCTTCAGATGTTGAACCATCAGGTCTATTTAGGTATAACCCTATGTCTGGCAAGGCTCACAAAGTTTCATTTCCCAAGACTTCTAGGATTACAAAATTTTATTTCCCATGGAGACTAAAAATACCCTCAAACTTACTGCCATTAAGTCAGAAACAAGTCACAGCTGACTAACTCTCTTTTAGATTTGCGAGGCTGTAAATTGTATGGGAGGAGGTTGCTCATCTTTGTCCTGCTGAATGGATAGCCAATTGGAACCTCCAGACAGGCACAGTCTTTGGGTTAGCCGTGTAACTTTCTGTGGAATCTATTAAAACAGCTACTAAAATTAATAGATTAATTTGGCAGGGTTGCAGGCTATATGACTGATATTTTAAATTATCAGTTTTATATCTATAATACCACAAAGGGAGATAGGACACCTGGCATACACTCTTCACAATTTTGAACTACGCAGGGTTTCCTTGCTCAGTTCTGATGACTGTCTCCTGGTCCAAGTATAGGTTTCGCATTAGCATGATTAAGTGTTCTGGGATTCCAACGCTTCCCAGACTCAGCCACAGTTTGTTATGATCCACACAGTCAAACGTCTTTTTATAATCAATGAAACATAGATAGACATTCTTCTGGTACTCCCTGCTTTCAGCCAAGGTCCAGCTAACATCAGCTACAGTAACCCTAGTACCATGACCCCTTCTAAAGGCGGCCTGCACTTATGACAGTTCTCTGCTGAGGTGCTGTTCCAGTTGCTTTTGGATAATCTTCAGCAGAATCTTGCTTGCATGTGATATCAGTGATATCATTTGATAATTTCCACACTCTGCTGGGTCATCTTTCTTTGGAATGAGAATATAGTTCTCTTCCATTCAGTTGGCCAAGTGGTTGTCCTTCAGATTTCTTGACACAACTTGGTAAGCACATCTAAGACAACATCTGTTAGTTTAAATACATCATTTGGTATACCATCAATTCCTGGGGCCTTATTTTTTGCCAATTCCTTCAAAGTAGCTTGAACTTCTTCCTTCATCACCATAGGCTCTTGTTCATATGTTGTTTCATGAAATTCTTCTGTGTCTGCCAATTCCTTTTGGTACAGTGACTCAGTATATTCTTTCTGTTTTGCTTTAATGCTTCCTGAATAATTTACTATTTTGCCCGAAACACCCTTAAGTGTAGCAACTCAAGGTTTGAATTTGTTCTTCAGTTCCTTGAGCTTAAGAAATGTTGAGGTCATCCAACCAATTGACCTAACACTGCCACTCTTCGTGGTGTCACCACTGAAATTCTATCTCAGGGTGCTTTTAAACGTGGATTGTTTTAAGTGCATTCTCTAGACAAGATAGATCAGACCCCAGTGGGGAATGAAATAAAGTTCCTTTCAGTCTTTTAAAAAAAAAAGAAAAAAAAAAGAAATGTTGAGGGAGTTCAGCCCTTTTGACTTTCTGACTCTAGCTCCTTGCACATTTCATTGTAATATTTTACTTTGTCTTCCTGTGCTGTCTTTTGAAATCTTCTATTCAGCTCTTTAATATCTTGAATTCTTCCCTGTGCTTTGGCTTTGTGCTCTAGTGAAATATTCAGAGTCTCTTCTGACATCCATTTTGGTCTTTTCTTCTGCCTCTGTCTTTGTAATGACCTTTTGCACTATTACTAGATAATACCCTTGATATCCTCCCACAACTTATCTGGTCTTTGCTTTTCAACCTATATGCAGAACAGACTATCCAGGAGGCTGGGCTCTATGAGGAGAAGTGTGGTATCAGGATTGGTGGAAGATTCATCAACAATCTGAATTATGCAGGTGACATAACCCTGCTTGCTGAAACTGAGGAGGACCTGAAGCACTTGCTGCAGAAGGTCAAGGACTGCAGTCTTCAATATGGGTTGAGGCTCAAGATCAAGAAGACAAAGATTCTCAGCACTGGGCAAATTGGCAGCATAAGTATGGATGGTGAAAAGATTGAGATTGTTAACAGCTTTAGTTTGCTTGGCCCCACAGTCAACACTCTTGACAGCAGCAGCTAGGAAATTAAAAGATGTATTTTATGGGAAAGTCTGCTGTTAGGGACCTCTCCAAAGTACTGAAGAGCAGTGGTGTCACTCTGGAGCCTAAGGTACACCTGATACAGGCCATAGTGTTTGCAATCACTTGCTTTGCGTCAGAGAGCTGGACAATGACTAGGGAGGATAGAAGAAGAACTGATGCCTTTGAGCTGTGGTGCTGGAGAAGAGTATTGAATATACCATGGGCTGCTAAGAAAATGAACAGGTTCATCCTAGAGAGGATTAAACCAAGCTTCTCCTTGGAGGTAAAGATTCTGAAGCTTCATGTGACATATTTTGGACATGTTGCAAGGAGGGACCAGTCCATGGAGAAGGATGTCATGCTTGGAAGGGTAGAGGGACAGCGCAGGAAAGGAAGACCCTCTATGAGGTGGATTGATCCAGTGAATGGGGTAATGGGGGTAGGTGTGTCAGAGAGAGTGAGATTGGCACAGGATAGAGCAGGGTTTAGGGCTGTTTGTACATAGGGTCACCATGAGTCACAAGCGACTCGATAGCACATAACAGCCACCACAATGGGAGTCCTGGTGGCGTGGTGAGCATGGAATTGTACTCCCAACCCAAAAGTGATCAGTTTCAATCCATCAAATAATGATTGGGGATTTTTCTCATCAGAAAATAAGATGGGCAATCTCCTTAGAAAAAAGATGGACAATCTCCTTCCAAGCAATTTACAGCTTCTGAAAATCCACTAGAGGGTCAACTGGGAGTCAGTTACAACATGATGGCAATTAGTTTTTTGAGTTATATAGCAGTGAACTACTAGAAGTTAGCATATGAATCCTCTCTGACTATAAGTCAGTTATAATGTGTACTTATAGTCCATAAATTATAATTTATGAGTTATAATATAAATTACATAATCATCTACAAAGGGCGCTCTGGTATTCTAGTAGTGTAAAATTACACTGCAATCCCAAAAACACACAGTTCTAACCCACCAGCTCCTTTGGGGGGGAAGGATGAGCAATCTCCTCCTGATTTACTGCCTCAAAACTCACTGACAGGTTCAGCGATGGGTTAGTTCCAACCCAACAACACACAGCAACAACATCCATAAAGGGAACTTTGGTGGCATGGTCTGTAGGGAATTGCACCGCTAAGTAAAAGGCCATGCCTCTCTGCCAGTTTTGAAACTCCTAGCTACTCTATTGAAGAAAGATAGGTAATCTCTCATGCAATTTATAGCCTAAGAAAACCTGCTGAAGGGTGACCTATGCACTGATTCCAACTTGAGAGCAATGAGGTTTGTTATCAATGCCTTATTTTTAAGTTCTCATCTAGAAGTTATAGATGATAAAGTTATTTGGTATTCAAAGAAATCTCAATTAAAATTCAGCAGGACATTTGAGAGAAGGAGCTACAAATTTACACTGATGCTCAAATTCATGTGAAATTCAAAGTATCTAGAATAGACAAAATAAGTTTGGAAGAAGAAACTTGGAGGAGTACCTGGTTTTAAGATTTACTATAAGGATAAAATTGTTTTCATTTCCTTCAACTTGAATTTGAGCTTTCACTTGAGTAACTGATGATCTGTTCCACAGTCAGCTGCTGACCTTGTTTTGACGGCTAATACTGAGCTTCTCCATTGATTCTTTCCACATATGTAGTCATCCGATTCCTGTGTAGGCCATCTGGAAACGTCTGTGTGTATAGCTGCCATTTAAGGGTTGTGGGATTTTTTTGTTTGTTTGTTTTTAAAAAAGGTATTTGCAATGAAAGAATCATTGACAGTATAAAGTTCTATAATTTAATCGCCAGCCTCATTTCTGTCACCAAGTCCATAGTTTCCAACAATTGTTGTTGTTGTTATGTGCTGTCGAGTCGCTTGCGATTCATAGCGACCCTATG
>NW_006399971.1:3036156-3037585 GCF_000299155.1 Elephantulus edwardii
AAGATCCATCTAACATCAGCTACAATATCCCTAGTACCACTGAAAGGAAAATTTTTAAAAAAACAATGTCCCCAAACCCAAGTATTATAAGAACCTATACCTTTGATCTGTATTGTAAGAACCTATACCTTTGATCTGTATTTTAAGAACCTTTACCTTTGATCTTGTGTGAATGTTTGTGTTCCAGGAACTAGCTGACCACATACTGAAAAAAATTACTGGCAAAAACCATATTTCAACTAACGTCACCAGCAGGTAACTGACCTAAAATTGAACTTCTCCTTTTCCAAAGAGCCAATGAGCTAATTCCACACCACAGAACCCCTAGACCTTGTATAAATTCCCTTGCTTTTTGGGGCTCGGGGTCGACTTCCCTGTCTCCTGTGTGAGATACAAGTCGTCCTGAAGCTTCGTCAATAAAGCCTCTTGTGATTGCAGTGAGCGGATCTGGTGTGAGTTGCTCGGGGTCGCGCCCGGTCTGGGAAAAGCCCTAGTTTGGGGTCTTTCATTTGGGGGCTCACTCATCTGGGATCGAGCAGCCACCCCCACAACCCGCCAATCAGCCACTTGGAGGTAAGAGGATCCTCTAAAATTTCTTTGTTTCTTTGTCTGTGCGGTGCCGCCAAACCTGTGTGTTCATAAGTCTGTTTTATTTTCAGCTTACTTTCAGTTTGTGACTGTGGCCAAGCAGACGTGCTTGAAAAAACCATGAGTCACAGCCCAAGAGGGAGACGTCCCTTTGGGTGGAATACAGATCCAGAGGCTTTAATAATCTCTGGTCTGTCTGAGGGACTTAGAGTGTCCCGCCGGAGAGGAGGGACCTGGAGGGCTCTCCCGTCTGAAGCAGCTTTCAATTGGTTGTCGCGAAGAGAGCTTCTTGTGTGTCTTGTATTTCTTGTGAGTGTCTGCTGTGTTCTGTGGGCGACTAATATGAGACAGATTATGACGACACCCCTTTCCCTGACTTTAGGACATTATTCTGAAGTAAGAACTAGGGCTAATATTCTCTCTGTTAACGTTAAAAAAAGACCTTGGCAAACCTTCTGTAACTCTGAGTGGCCCGCTCTGGGAGTCGGTTGGCCACCAGAGGGAGCATTTGACTTAACAATCATTTTTCACGGTTAAAGATCTTGTTTTCCAGGAAGGACCAAATGCGCATCCTGACCAACAGCCATACATCATCGTGTGGCAGGATTTAGTGCAGAATCCACCGCCGTGGGTAAAACCTTGGGTTTTGAAGAAACATGCCACCCCTCCGCGCACATTAGCCTTAAAAACCCGAACTTCTGAGTCCAGAGTTCCTCTGGCCCCAGAAGCTGCACCATCGGCACCACCCAAAATTTATCCTGAGATTGAAAATCCACCTGAGTGGCCTGAGATGTGCCACAATCCTCCCCCATATCAGGGCCAGGTTGATCCCGGTCCCCCC
>NW_006399971.1:3053662-3055079 GCF_000299155.1 Elephantulus edwardii
AAGGATATATGTATTCAGAAGGAGATATATATATATATATACACATATATATATGTATATGTATATATATATAGAAAGAGAAGGATATATTTGTATTCAGAAGGAAATACATGTATTATATTCAAAAGCAGAGAAGGAAGGGCTGAAGGAGTGGAAGATGGGAGACGAGTGAGACAGAATAAGCAAGGTTTAATGGAGATTATGTGATAGAGTGATAAAAGGCATAGATCAATAGTAATTAATTATATAAAACACAATGTATATGAATAATGGTAAGCAAACAAAAAAATTAGAAGTTTGTGAGAAACAATAAAAAAAATCTTTCCACTTAATGGTAAAATGATCACATCTCCTAGTACTTTTAATAGTTTTCAGTCCTAAGTACTGAAGTATCTTATAAATGATGTTGACAAGTTTAGAACTGTTATAGCTCTCTGGTGAACTAATCCCCCCCCCAATATGTAGTTGTACATTGAGAACATTTCTTTACTAACATTTCTTCTTGAAATTAAGTTGTTAATAATTTAACAAAGAAAAGTTTTGTGATAGGTATATTTACAGCAACAACAATTAAGAGTAGTACTGAAGTGGCTTATGGAAAACAAAAAAAAAGTAATGGATTTTGGCTTTGTGGTTTGGAAGTTTGTTGTTGTTATGTGCTGTCAAGTCACCTGCAACTCATAGCGACCCTATGTACAGCAGCCCTAAAACCTGTGCTATCCTGAGTAAATCTTATTGTCTCTCACACACCTATCCCCATTACCCCAGTCACTGACTCAATCCATCTCATTGAGGGTTTTCCGCTCTTGCACTGCCCCTCTACCCTGCCAGGTATGGCGTTCCTCTCCAAGAACTGATCCGTCTTGCAACATGTCCAAAGTATGCCAGACGAAGCTTCAGAATCCTTGCCTCCAAGGAGTATTCTGGCTTCATCCTCTCCTGGACAAACTTGTTTGTTCTTCTAGCAATCCATGGTATATTCAATATTTTTCTCCAGCACCACAGCTCAAAGACATCAATTCTCTTTCTCTCTTCTCTAGTCATGGTCCAGCTTCCTGATGTATAACAAGTAATTGCAAAGATGATGGCCTGGATCAGGCGGACCTTAGTATCCAAACTGACTTGCTGCTCTTCAGTACTTTGGAGAGGTCTCTGCCAGCAGACTTTCCCAATGCAACTCGTCTTTTAATTTCCTGGCTACTGGTACCAAGAATGTTGATTGTGGAGACAAGCAAACTGAGGCTATTATCATTAACATTATCACCATCTATCATTATGTTGCCAACTGGTTGATTGTGGAGACAAGCAAACTGAGGCTGTTATCATTAACATTATCACCATCTATCATTATGTTGCCAACTGGCCCAGTGATGAGAATCTTTGTTTTCTTAATGGTGAGCTTCAATCCATATTTAAG
>NW_006399971.1:3055504-3059892 GCF_000299155.1 Elephantulus edwardii
GATAGACATTGCACTGGTACTCTGCTTTCAACCAAGATCCATCTGACATTAGCTATAATATCCCTAGTACCAAGGCCTCTTCAAAACCCAGCCTGCACTTCAGGCAGTTCTCTGCTGATGTGCTGTACCAGTTGCTTTGGATAATCTTCAGCAGAATCTTGCTTGCATGTGATATCAATGATACTGTTTGGTAATTTCCACACTCTGTTGGATCACCTTTCTTTGGAATGGCAACAAATATTGATCTCTTCCAATTAGTTGCCAGAGTTCTTGGCACAACTTGGTAAGCACATCCAGGTCAGTATCTGTTTGTTGAAATATATCATTTGTTGATAGACTGTCAATTCCTGGGTACTTGTTTTTTTGTCAATTCTTTCAGAGCTGCTTGAACTTCTTTCTTCATCACCAAAGGCTTTTGCTCATATGTTGTTTCATTAAATTCTTCTGTGTCTGCCAATTCTTTTTGGTACAATGATTCTGTATACTCTTTCTATTTTGTTTTAACGCTTCCTGAATCATTTAATATTCTGACTAAAGCATCCTTAAGTATTGCAACTCTAGACTTGAATTTGTTCTTCATTTCCTTCAGCTTAAGAAATGCTGAGCGAGTTCAGCCCTTTTGATTTTCTGACTCCAGCTCCTTGTACATTTCATTGTAATACTTGACTTTATCTTTCCACACTGTCCTTTGGAATCTTCTGTTCAATTCCTTAATATCTTGATTTCTTTCCTTTGCTTTGGCTTCTCAGTACTCTAGTGCAGTATTCAGAGTGTCTTCTGAAATCCCTCTTGATCTTGTCTTCCTCCTCTGTCTTTGCAATGACCTTTTGCATTCTTCCTGGATAACATTCTTGATATACTCCCACAGCTCACCCAGTCTTTGCTCATTAGTGTTCAAGGCCTTAAACCTGTTCCTGAGATGGTTTTGAAATTCAGGCAGGATAGACTCAAGGTCAGATTTTGGTTCCTGTGGACTTGATTTCATTTTCCTCAGCTTCACCTTGGACTTGCATATGAGTAGTTGGTGGTCTGTTCCACAATCAGCACCTGGCCTAGTTTTCACAGCTGATATTGAGCTTCTCCAGCGATTCTTTCCACAGATGTAATAGATCTGATTTCTAAGCATACTCTCAGGTGAAATCCATGTGTATAACCTGCATCTATGTTTCTTGTAAAACATATTTGCAATAAATAAGTCAATGATTGTGCAAAATTCAATCTCCAGCTTCATTACTGTCACCAAGTCCATGTTTTCCAATGACTGATTCTTCTTCTCTATTCCCAACTTTGGAATTCCAGTCACCCATTATTATTAATGCATCTTGATTGCATATTCAATCAATCTCTGACTGCAAAATTGGTAGACATCTTCTTTTTCCTCTTCTTTGGCTCTGGTTGTTGGTGCATATATTTGAATGATGGTGGTATTCATTGGATTTCCTTGTATGCATATGGATATTATTCTGTCACTCACAATATTGTATTTCAAGACAGATCTAGAAATAACTTTTTTATCTATGAAAGCCACTCCATTTTCCCTCACCTTTTCATCTCCAGCATAGTAGTTCATATGATTATCTGATTCAAAATGCCCCAGGCCAGTCCATCTCATTTTGCCAATACCTAGTATATTGATATCTATGTGTTTCATTTCTTTCTTAACAATATCCAATTTTCCTATATTCTTGGTTCTCACATTCCATGTATCAATCACTAGTGTCTGCTTACAGCTGTTTCTCCTCCTTTGTGTTTCCGTACTTGAGGTCTCAGCCTCAGTTGCCATATCTGCTAATCTAAATGTGCTCTATTGTGTATAGGGTTTTCAAAGGCCTGCTGTCTCAGAAGTCTTCAATATGATTGAAACTCAACATCAAGAACATAAAGATTCTCACCACTAAACCAATTGAGAGCACTATGATAGATAAGGTGAAGATTGAGGTTGTTAATAATTACAGCTTGGTTGACTCCACAATCAACACCAGCAGTTAGGAAATAAAAAGACAAATTTCACGGGGAAAATCTACTGTCTGGGATCTTTCCAGAGTGCTAAAGAGCAACGATATCAGTCTGGAGACTAAAGTGCACCTGATCCAGGCCATGGTTTTCATAATTACTTGCTATGTTTCAGAGAGCTGGATAATAATTAAAGATGACAGAAGAAGAATCAGTGCCTTTGAGTCACGAGGCTGGAGAAGTGCGTTATATATTCCATGGACTGCCAAGAAAACAAACAGGCTTGTCCTGGACAGGATGAAACTAGGTTGTTCCTTGGAGGCAAGGATTATTGATGCTCTGTGTCACATACTTCAGGCATGTTGCCAGGAGGGACCCATCCTTGAAGAAGGACATCATGCTTGGAAGAGTGGAGGGACAGCACAAGAGAAGAAGACCCTAGATGAGATGAACTGATACAGTGACTGAGATAATGAGGGCAGTAGTGTCAGAGACAGAATGGCTCAGGATAGGGTAGGATTCGGAGCTACTGTGCATAGGGTTGCTATGAGTTGCAGATTACTTTATTGCACATAACAATGTACATGTAGGGAGCTTTGGTGGTCTAATGGTAATTATAGTGTAATTATAGTGGCACGGTAATTACTAAGGTACACAGTTTGGATCCACCAGCTGCTTCTTGGGAGAATAAGGGGCAATCTCCTCTGGTAAAATAACTGCCTCTGAAAACCCACTGAAGGTCAACTATGATACAGTTCTAACTCAATAGCACACAACAAAAACAACAACAATGGTACCTCTAAACAAACAATGGGGAGCAGGGGGTGAGGATGGCTGGGGGGGTGAGGGTGGGTAGTTAAACATAGGATCAGACAATCTGATTGGTGGAGGGGAGGGGTGCATAATGGAAATGAGAAAGATCCAGTGTGAAAAACAATGTATATGAACTCTGTAAGTAAACCAGTATAAAATAAAAAATTTATTTTAAAAAAAGAATCACAGCGAGCTCTGGTGGCCTAGTGGCAAGAAGCTGCACTGCAATCTCAGAGGTACACGGTTTGATGCTCTGCTAGAAAAGGAGGAACAATCTCCTCCTGTATCAGTCAGATCTGATTTGATGGTACACACAAAAAATAATGAAATAAAATATATTTTTTTAAAAAAAAGAATCACAAAAACTCTACAATGGTACACATAGAAATTACGAATTTAATATACATTTTGCTAAGATTTTTATTTTGCTGTGTATATTCTATTAGTATATATTAGAGTCAACCAAGACCTGGTGGGCAGGCCTTGTATTTAAAAGATGGTTGGACCCCAACTAAGTCTCCAGTTTGGAGACTCATTTGTGAAGTGGTTGGATTCTGGGAGGTGGGTTCTCTTGTTTTGGTGAGGGTCAGGTATGATTAGATTTACCTAACAATGAGCTGTGGGCTGGAAGCCTCTTGTTTAAACAGGACCTGGTCGGCAGGCCTTGTATTTTAAAGGTGGTTGGGCTCTTGGGTCTGTGGCCCTCTAGGTTGGTGTTAATTGTGTTTGGAATGACATTCTTCTAATTAGTACAGCACTGGTCTGTCAATTTGCTGTACTATGGTAACTTAGGGTTGCTGTGATGCTGAATGCTGTACCACTGGTGTGTTAAATGCCATAATGGTTACCCATGGTGGACAGTGTTTGGTGGAACTCCCAAACTGAAACAGACTTGGAAGAAGGAGGGTATCCATTTCCTAACAACATGCCTCTGGAGACTCAAGTACATAGAGAAACAATGATAGTTATAGAACAGGGTTCAGGTATTTTGTTCATAGGGTTGCTATGAGTTGTGCTCAATTTGACAGCACTTAATAACAACATGCATATTCTCAACAATCATAGTAACAAAATAAATTAATTTTTTTAAAAAAAACAACAACCTAGACTAAAATAAGGGAGCTCTGTTGGCCTAGTGGCAAGAAGCTGTGCTACAATCCCAAAAGCACATGTTTCAAATTCATCAGATGTTCCACTGGAGAAGGAAGAGCAATATCCTCCTGTGCCAGTCAGATCCGATTCAGTGGTACACAGTAACAACAACAAAATACACTAAAAAATGTTATGTAAAACTTTACAGCAACAACCAGGAGAGAATAAAATAGATGAGTGGGATATTTTAAGAATCAGATACCTATGCACATTAAAAAAAGAAAACAAAAAAACCTCTAACAGGGTAAGAAGGAAACTCACAGACTGGGAAAAAAAATGGGTAATGATATATCTAATAAGAGACCCATATAAAAAAATTCATAGAATACTCCGGCACATCAAGAAGAAAAATGTTAACAACCCAATCAGAAAATGGGCACAATGGAATACTATGCTGCATTAAAAAACAAGGAACTCATGCAATATTATTCAAAATGGTTGACTCTGGAGAACATTATGCTGAGTGAAAT
>NW_006399971.1:3060597-3062283 GCF_000299155.1 Elephantulus edwardii
ATAATTACAGAAAAAAAAAAGAAAATGGGCACAAGATATGAATAGACACATCACCAAAAAAGACATTCAGATGGCAAACAGACACACGAAGAAATGTTCAAAATCCTTAGCTCTTGGAGACATACAAATCAAAACAACTATGAGATACTATCTCACCCCAGCAACAATAGCAAAGTTCAACAGAGCAGCAAACAAATGCCAGCAAGGTTGGGAAGAGACCGGAACCCTTAGTCACTGCTGGTGGGAGGGTAAAATGGTGTAATCACTATGGAAGGTGATATGGCACGTTCTCAAAAAGTTGGAAATAGAAATACCATTTGCCCAGCAACTGCACTACTAGGAATATACCCTAAAGAAATCAGAGCTGCCACCCAAATAGATACATAAGCACACCCTTGTTTATTGCTGCATTATTCACAATAGCAAAGAGATGGAAGCAACCCATGTGCCCATCAGCAAATGAATGGATAGAGAAGCCATGGTTTAGTCACACAATGGAATACTACGTAGCACTGAAAAACAAGGAACTCATAAAATATTACAAAACATGGGTGACCTTGGAGGATTATGCAGAGTGAACTATCTTAGTCACAAAAGGACAAATACTGCATAACACTACTGTTATAAAACAAGACTAACATAGGAGATGGGGCAAAACTAGGAAAAGACTAGATAGTTAATGAACATTGCATTGAAACAGACGAAAGAAAAAACTGCTTAAAAGGAATATACAATTAGACATTATTTGCATGACAATAGTCCAAGATAAGAGGTGCATAGCAAAGTGGACTTGGGGGGCGGGGAGGGAGGAAACTAGGTAACAATGAATGAATTTTTTAAAAAAACGTTAATTGGGGAGGTAGGAAGAAAAATGTGCAGTAGTGAATGAATGAAAATACAAATTTTCTGTAAACTTCCATTAAAATCACAATTAAAAAAACTATATCAATAAATCTCAAAGTATGAAAGATAAATCCTTAGGGGGAAAAAATTTAGCAAAACAGAAATAAAAAATCTTAAAAATCTTCTTCCAAAACACACTGGGCCTGGATGACTTCACTGGTGAATTGTAACAAACATATTTAAGGAAGAAACTGCCACACTCTTACTAATTCTTCCAGATAATGTAAAAAAGAAAAAGTTCTTTTATGAAAAAAGTAAAAGCAGCTTGAGTCTTATCTTCAAGAAAGTTGACCTGCTGGGAAAATGACAGGGTTTTGCTTTTCTGATAGCACTGTTTCCATGGAAACACAACCAGTCAAAATGAGAGTTACACCAACACTATGAATGTATTTTTTGCCACTGAATTGTATGGGAAAGAATGACCAAAATAGCAAATTTTATGTTATATATTCATTTTATTACACACATACACACATGTATCCCACAAAAAAAACTGCCACCAAAGATTTAAAGGTTGGACTAAATATCTCCCCTGAAGTCTTCTTAAAATAAAACTGTAGCTTCATTAGTAAAGATATGTCTTGAACATTACTTTTTTTTATTTTTTATTATTATTTTTTGTGCATGTACCGTCAAATCAGATCTGACTGGTACAGGAGGAAATTGTCCCTCCTTCTCCGGCAGAGCATCTGGTGGATTTGAACCGTGTACCTCCGGGATTGCAGTACAGCTTCTTGCCATTAGGCCACCAGAGCTCCCCTCGAACATTACTTTTTTTAAAAA
>NW_006399971.1:3062808-3063996 GCF_000299155.1 Elephantulus edwardii
TTTTTTTACATTATTCATGTTTATTGTGCTTCATTTGTATACATTGTATTTTAATACAATCATTCATACACCTTGTGTTTTATATAATTACTTTGATTTATGTCTTTTTAAATTCATATGCATTGTGGCTTTTACAATCATTCATATACTTTGTGTTTTATATAATTACTATTGATTGATGTATTTTTAAATTCATATGCATTGTGGTTTATACATTCATTCATACACCTTGTGTTTTATACAATTAATTATTGCTTTCCTCCTCTACTTCTTCTGCCTCTCACTCCTCTTCCCCTAGCCATTTTGTACAATAATATATGCCCTGTTCCTCCTTGTTAATTGCAATATAATCATGTTTTCCTTTTGTCAGTTATTCCACGTTGATTCTTTCTTGTCCTTATTCTTTATAGAGTTCATTGGATACACATTCTATCTCTGCTTTTCCAAACTCCTCCACCACTCCTTCCTCCTATTTTTTGCATTATTTGTCCTTTTGTGACTGAGTTATTTTACTTGGCATCATGTTCTCCAGCCTCACCTGTGTTACACAGTACTCTGTGAATTGGTTGTTTCCTAGTGCTTCATAGTACTCTACTATCCATTCATTGGTCGATGGGTATTCGGGCTGTTCCTATTTTATTGCTATTGTGAATAATGTGGTAACAACATAGGTATACGTATCTCCACCCATGTCTCAACTCTGATTTCCTCAGGATATATCCCTAATAGTAGAATAAATAGTGAGGTCATATGAGATTTCTACATTCACCCTTTTGTGGAAATGCCAAACTGCCTTCCATAGTAGTTGGACCACTTTACCATCCCACCAGCAATGAGGGTTCCAATCTCTCTGCATCTTCACCAACATTTATTGTTTGAGACTGTTAAATTTTACTGTTGCTGTTGGATTGGAATGGTACCTCATTGTTGTTTTGATTTGCATCTCCCTGATGGCTAGTGATTTTGAACATTTCCTCATGTGCATGTCAGGGATGTATCCTTTATCCTATTGAGTCTGTATGTGCAGTAAATCGTTAGAGAAGCTGGACTTTATTTATTTATTTATTTTTGTGTGTGTGTGTGTGCATGTACCGTCAAATCAGATCTGACTGGTACAGGAGGATATTGCGCCTCCTTCTCCGGCAGAGCGTCTGGTGGATTTGAACCGTGTACCTCCGGGATTGCAGT
>NW_006399971.1:3066103-3087565 GCF_000299155.1 Elephantulus edwardii
GTGAGAATCTTTGTCTTCTTGACATTGAGCCTCAATCCATATTGGAGGCTGCAGTCCTTGACCCTCTGCAGCAGGTGCTTCAGGTCCTCCTCCGTTTCAGCAAGCAGGGTTGTGTCATCTGCATAATGCATATTGTTGATCGATCGTCCACCAATCTTGACCCCACATTTCTCCTCATAGAACCCAGCCTCCCAGATAATCTGTTCTGCATACAGGTTTCTTTAAGTTTGAGTAATGCCAAATATATTTTTCCCTTTCGGTTTTCTAATTCCAAGTCTTTGCACATTTTTCTATAATACTGCGCTCTTTCTTCCTCAGCTGCCTTTTGAAATCTTCTGTTCAGTTCTCCCACTTCACCACTTCTTCCTTTTGCTTAGCTGCTCTATGTTCTAGAAGAAGTTTCAGAGTCTTTTCAGAAATCCATTCGCTCTTTTCTTTCTTTCTTATTTGTTAAGATGACATTTTGCTTTCTTCATATATGACTTACTGCTTGCCTAGTCTTTGGTAGTTAACATTCAACACATCAAATTTTTCTTAAGATTATTTCTAAATTCAGGTGGGACAAATTCAAAGTCATATTTTTGTTCTTTTGAATTTGTTTTACTTTTGTCTCATTATGAACTTATATGTGAGCAACTGTTAGTCTGTTGGACAGTTACTCCCTGGCCTTGTTCTGACTGTTGAACTTCCCCACCTTCTCCACAGATAGAATACTTTGATTCCTGTGTTTTATATCAGGGTAGGTCCACATGCATAGTTACCATTATTTTATTGTAAGATACAAGTAATGAATATCATGAATTAGTAAAATTTTAGTAATGAAATTATTAGTTACATAAGATCCTATCATGCAATCTCGGTTTCACTTCCATTGTGATCTTATTTTCTGACTATCCACCCTTTTTCTTTGTTTTTAAGTTTATATTCCAAACATTGACTATTACAATGCATCATGATTGCATGCTCAATTTCTGACTGCAGAAGTTGGTAGAAGTCTTCAATCTCTTCATCATCAGCTTTTGTGGATAGCATGTAAATTTGAATAATAGTGCTATTAACAAATCTTCCTTCTGTGCATATGGATATCATCATGTCCCTGACACCTCAAGATATACATTGAAATGCTCTCTTTGATGATAACTATTACATCATTCCTCTTTAAGGTACATTTCTGGTATGACTTCTCTTTCTCTCTCTCTCTCTCACTGCCATTTAATAAGAACTGATTCACAGCAGCTGATCCTCCACTGGGTTTCCAAGGCTGCAAATCTCATGGGAGGAGATCTGCCATCTTTCTCCTGCAGAGCTTCTAGTAAATTTGACCCTCTAGAGAAGTGTGACCCTTGGGTTAGCATCAAAACTCTCTATGGACCTCTGTACCAGAGCTTTCTCCTGGCATAGTAGACCCTCTGATCATATGGTTCAAAATTATCAGTACCAGTCCACCTCTGTTGATCAATGCCTAGGATGCTTATCTGTATGAGTTCCATATCACTTGTGACAATTTTGGATTTTTCTCCTCTTTTTGCTTCATAATATATCAGCAAAAGAAGGCTTTTAATGGACTGAAAGCTTTGTTTTGCTCCATTCATATTATTAAGGAAGACTACTTTAAAGAGGCTGCACTTTCTGAACAGTATTTTAAGTGCCTTCCAACGTGAGAGGCTCATTTTCTTATACTATTTCAGACAGGTTTCCAAAGCTATTCACAGGGTTTTCAAGAACCCATTATTTCAAAAGTGGATGGCCAGTCCTGCTTCTTACTCTGTCATTGTCTGACAGTGCTGTTGAAATTTATGCATTGTGAGTGATCCTGCTGGCATTTAAAAAACCAGTGACATTAGCTTCCAGTAACATACCATCACACAGCCTCAACAAATTGACAGCGGAGTGGAGGCATTAACATCATCAAACAAACAAACAAAAACAAACCTCATTGCTGTTGTGTCAGAATTGACTCCATTGGATTTCTGAGGTTACAAATTGCAGAGGATAAAATTGTCCATTTTTATCCCACTGGTATATTTAAACTGCCAGAGAGGCAAAATCTTAGGATTAGCAGCACAACTTTCTACTAGAGGTTGTTGTTGTTGTTGTTGTTGTTGTTGTTGTTAGATGCCTCTGAGTTGAGTGGTGTTGATAGTGACCGTGCACAACAGATCTGGAAGGCAGCTATGCTCACCACTATACCACCGATGTGGCACATTGCACAACAGATCTGAACCCTGTCCTATCCTGTGTCATCATCCTCACAATGTCGAACGTACTTGAGCCCATTGCCACAGTCATTGTGTCAAAATACCTGGTTGAGGGTCTTCCTCTCTTTTGTTGACCCTCCACCTTCCCAAGCATGATGTCCCTCTTCAAAGAATAGCCTTTCCTAACAACATGCCCAAGGTATGTGAGATAAAATTTTATCATCTTTGCCTCCAAGGAGCACTCCGGTTGTACCTTCTCCAAGATATGGAGGTGGTGGTTGTTGTTGTTATGTGCCATCGTGTCGTTTGCGACTCATAGCAACCCTATGTATAACAGCTCTAAACCCTGCTCTATCCTGTGCCAATCGCACTGCCTCTAACACACCCACCCCGATTACCCCAGTCACTAATCAATCCACCTCATAGAGGGTCTTCCCCTCCTGCGCTGTCCCTCCACCCTCCGAAGCATGATGTCCCTCTCCAAGGACCTGTCTCTTCTTACAACATGTCCAAAGTATGTCAGACGAAGCCCCAGAATCCTTGCGTCCAAGGAGTAGCCTGGTTTAACCCTCTCCAGGATGAATCTGTTTGTTTAAAATATATAGAAAGGGAGTTCTGGTGGACTAGTAGCAAGACCCTGCACTGCAATCCTGAAGGTGCACAGTTTGAATCCACTGAATGTTCCACTGCAGAAGGAGGGGCAATCTCCTCCTGTGCCTGTTGGATCAAATTCAATGGTACACAATAAGAAAAGGTGTGTGTGTGTGTGTGTGTGTGTGTGTGTGTGTGTGTGTGTGTGTGTGATTTTAAAAAAACAAAACAAAAATCATACAGGATAATTACATAAAAGTAAGAATCACAGCCTAGCCAAGTTGAACCAAATTTTAGAAGATACAAGCTCATCTATGATAAGCCCCTTTCACCACTTTGGACAAACTGAAGATTTGAACAGAAAGAGCTACCATAAGGCCAGAATTAGCATCCTCTGCAGAACCTGGGACTCCCAGTCACAGAGCCATACCCATGTTGCTTCCTCCCACTCCATGCCTGTCAGTAACATCACATTTTGGAGTCTCCACAATGTCCCTAGACTGGACCAAGAGCTCATCTCTACCCTAAAGCTGTGCATCATTCCACTAGGGTCCGTTTACTAAGCGTAATACATTCAGAGAAAGCAGTCCCCACAAAAGTCCCTGAAATGTCTCCTCAAATCATGGCCTGACTTCCTGCTCACCGCTGAAGCAATAACTTGGCAGGAAGGGAAGTGTCTGAATCAGTCTTTGGGCTCCAGGCCTGCAGTGGTGGTGGTGGAAGATATGATTTTGCTAAGTGCCCATCTATCACACATGGGAAAACCCCACAAAGAGAGAATGCCAGGTGGCCAGGAAAAGCAAATGTTTTACTCAAAGATGCCCCTGCCTTCCTTCTCTCATGCCTCAAATGTCCCACATCCTGCCACCAACAAGCTGTCCAGACCTGGGCTGTGATGGTAAAGCCTTGTGGAGGAGCATGCCATTTGGCTGTTTTGAACATTTTGTTTATTCCTTTACCAACTCCTGTGCCAGACAGCCCAATGGTTCTTCTAGGGACCAGAGAGAACCAGTTGAGTCCTACCATGGACTTTCCATCATCCTCTCTAGCCAGTAGAAGCACTGGGGAGTAGTAAGGTAATGAGGTATGCCTGCTACTCAACATCCTGGAGAATTAAATATCAACATCTCTGACCTTAGTTTCCTCACTGGTAAAATGGTTATGGTGTAGTGGTTCTATTGTTCAAAATTACTTACCTAGACCATTGTCCTTGACTTTGCCACATGGCTGAGAGGAAACATGTAAATAGGATATATTATGTCTGTCTAGAGTCAGGTCTTTAGAGAGGGACATCATGCTGGGCAGAGTAGAGGAACAGCGCAGGAGGGGAAGACCCTCTATGAGGTAGATTGATTCAGTGACTGGGGTAATCGGGATGGGTGTGTCAGAGGCAATGAGATTGGCACAGGATAGAGCAGGGTTTAGGGCTGTTGTACATAGGGTCGCTATGAGTCGCAAACGACTCGACGGCACATAACAACAAACAACAACAATAAGAGAATTGGCTAGTTTCACCATTCCACTAGGGGATTGAACAGTTTCAAAGGCAGAAATGTGGGGATCTCACTACTAGCAAGAAAGAAGCTGCAGAAAATGCAGCATATATTCTCTGAGATTAGTGTGTCCAACCAGGGCCTACAGGAGAGCAGCAGTAGCAAAAACCCGAGACTTGATATGAGATAGAACCAGCAGACCTGAGACTACTGCTCCAGAGACTCAGAGCCTGGAGTTTCAACCATGCTTTCTGGAGGTCTGAGCAGGAGAGATAACATAGTTTTGTAATACTAGCCTACAGCTGCAAGGTTCAAGGTTGAAGGACCTGTGAGCACACTTTAGAAGATGTGCCGACAGAGAAATTGCATCCTGTTTCCAACCTGGTTTATAACCTGTTAATGAACCCCATAATTGTGAGTATGATTTTGTGAGGTCTGTGCTGCTATTGCAACAAATTCCACAGTAGACTGGTGCTGGAGTTAGTAGAAATAGGTGGGGTGAGGGGTACTTCATGGGAATTGGTTTTGTGTTGCAGAGGCTGATGATGGGGACAGTTCCCCCTTGTAGAGTTAATAGAGGTCAGATACGGCAGTCCCCATGCTGCCCTTGTTCTTTTTACAGTGGTGTAAACTGTTAGCACACTTGGCTGCTATTGGAAGGTGGAAGATTTCAAGAGTCTACTCAAAGGTATCTCAGAAGAAACTCGGTGAAATACTTCTGGAAAAAATCAGCCACTGAAACTTCCATGGAATACAATTTTCTTCTAACACAAATGGAATCACTATGAGTGGGAATCAATTCAAGAGTAACCTTTGTGAAAACAAAATTACTGAATAATCTTATAAGGGTAGCTGAAGATGACTTCACATACTAAAAGACTGTGTCAATTCTAACTAGCCAAGACATCCCCAGGCAGTTTCCCTGAAATGACACTGACCTTTAAGAAAGTACCCTGGATTAGAATGTTGCCCCCAGATTAGTTGCCTCAGGCTTAGTTTGTCCATGCAAATTAGCCTGTTCATGTCAGGGCTTCAAACAAATTCGTCCCATTTTTATGGTAGTTTGTCAAAACATCCCAAAACAAATGGGCTTAAGCTGGTTGTGTTCTTCTTAGACTTGTTTTTCTAGTTGCTAGTCTTAATGTTTGGTGGAGCTCCCCTATGAAAACAAGCTTGGAAGCAGGAGTGGCATCTACTTCTGTAAATAGCTTGCCTCTGTAACCCTATGAACCTAGAGAAAGGATGAAAGTCACACACAAGTGTTGAGGACTTTCATTCACAGGGTTGCTATGAATCGCCTAAGATTGGATGGCACTTAAAAACAACAGTCTTAGTGAATAGCTCTGGGGTGGGGCAGATGGACCCTTGCCCTAATTGTTTCTAGCCTGCTTACAGAGTTAGATAAAGGTCAGGCAGATGATATGATGGCTTCTCCTTAGTCTATGCATTCCACCAGGCTACACATTCCTTAACCTAACCATGTTGTTCTTGTTGTTAGGCGCCTTCGAGTTGTAGATGACTCATAGTGACCCTATGAAAGAACGGCCTGAGCACTATTCGTACATCGAGTTTCCGGAGGCAAGCCATTTCGGAAGTGGATGCCGCTCCTACTTCCAGACTAACCTAACCATGTAGTGGGATTAATTGTGTAAGGGTACAAATAGTTCCCACCCAACCTTAGCAGAAAATTCTCATGGTTGGTCACTGGGTCCTTATAGTGCTACTTCCCCTTGGTTAACAAGTTTTTGGTTCCAATAACCAAAATTAATGTCTTTTAGATTGGGTCCGTTTTCTTGTCTGTCTGTGAACATGTACCTGGAGGGACTTTCCCTCTGGAAAACAAAGCCCAACACCATTTCAGTTATAATCAATGAAGCAAAACCTCAGACAGAGTGGAATTTGCAAAAGTGGGTGGTTGGAACCATCAATGGAATGGGTAAATCACAGGTCAGTGTCTTGTTAAAAACCTAACATCCTCTTAGAAAGCAAGGGCAGTGCTTGCTGCATAGTAAACCAATGTCTTAACTGATAGAATGGAAAACAATGCTATCCTGTTCAAAGAGGTCAGCTGATAGTACTATTTGGGATCTTGCTCACCACAGTCCAGGCAAAATGACACAATCTTCTGAAACAGGCTCCTGAAAGGTCTCACTATGCTTCTTCCCAGGCCAGAGTGACGACCTGTAAGTTATTGCTCCAGACATCTACAGTTCGCAAATTCTAATCTGTCCTAGTGTTGCTTTGTCAGCCACCTCTAGACCTGTTCAAAGCCCTGCTTCATTTTTAGTGAGATCTCTTGGTCCATATAATCCATATTGAAGGCTGTCATCATTGATCTTCTGCAGCAAGGCTTTCAAGTCTTCCTTACTTTCAGCAAGCAAGGTAGTGTTATTTACATAATACAAGTTGTTGCTGAATATGCAATCCTGATATCACATTCTTCTTCATAGAGTCCTGCGTCTTGAATGATTTGTTCAGCATACAAATTGAATAGGTATGCAGAAAGGATACAGCCTTTTATCACTCCGTTCTTGAATTTAATCATGTAATGGTCCCTTATAGGGTACCTTATAGGGTCCCTTATGTTGTACATAGGGTTGCTATGAGTCGCAGGCGACTCGACGGCACATAACAACAACAACAACAATGGTCCCTTGTCCAGCTCTCAGAAACTTGGAAATTAAAAAGACCACGGTCTGAATTTGGCACAACTTAGCCTTCAAAATTACATCATTGCTCTTCAGTATTTTGGAGAGATTTATGACAGTAGACTTGTCCAAAGCAATACAATTAAAAAAAAATACTCATTCTACAATAATGGTTTCATACAATATTTATCCCTGTGGGACTGAGTTAGAAGAATACATTCTTGATGCATACTGGTCCTGATTTTTTTTTTTAATCAATTTTAATGAAAGTTTACAGAGACTTAGGATTTCCAGTCTTTCATTGTTGCACTTTGCACTTTCTCCCTGCCCCCCCCTAAAATCATTCTTCACCTTGAAAAGAAACCTCTTTCATTGTTATACAATCCCTTCCCCCAAGTTCACTCCACTATGCAACCTTCACTCTGGACTTCTGTAATGACAAGAATACCCATTCATATTTCCCTTTTAAACAGATCTCTCCCTCATCTGTTTCAATGCAATATACATCATTCCTCTCCTCCTTTTCATGATGTCAGTCCCGTTTTATAAAAGTGGCCCTATGCAATATTTGTCCTTTTGTGACTGAGATATTTCACTCAGCATAAAGTTCTCCAGGGTCATCCATTTTGCATAATATTTCATGAGTTCCTTGCTTGTCAATTCAACATAGCATTCCATTGTGTGAATATACCAGAGCTTCTCTATCCATTCGTTTGTTGATGGGCACTTGGGTGGTTTCCAGCTCTTTGCTATTGTGAACAAAGGCGCAATAAACATGGGTGTGCATGTATCTGCTTGGGTGGCGTTGATAGTTTCTTTAGGGTAAATTCCCAGCAGTGGAATTGCTAGGTCAAATGATACTTCTATTTGCAATTTTTTTTAGAAAGCACCATATAGCCTTCCATAGTGGTTGCACCATTTTACTCTCCCACCAACAGTGAATAAGTGTTCCACAACCTCGCCAGTATTTGTTGTTTGCTGCTCTGTTGAATTTTGTAACCCTTACTGGGGTGAGATGATATCTCATAGTTGTTTTGATTTGTATCTCTCTTAGAGATAGAGATTTTGAACTTTTCTTCATGTGTTTGTTTGTCATCTGAATGTCTTCTTTGGTGAAGTGTCTGTTCATATCCTGCACCCATTTTTCTATTGGATTATCTACCTTGATCTTGTTGTGGTGCTTGAGTATTTTATAAATCCTAGAGGTAAGTCCCTTGTCAGGCATATCATTACCAAATATTTTTTTCCAATCTGTGTCTTCCCTTTTTACCCTGTTGGGAAAGTTTTTGGATATACATAGGATTTAAGTCTTAGTAGGTCCTATTCATCTATTTTATCCTCTCTTGGCTCCATTTGGACAACAGTTTATTGATCCAGGAATAGATTTCTCATGAGCATAATGAAATGTTCTAGGATTCTCATTCTGCTCAATGTTAGCCATAGTTTGTTCTGATCCACACATCAAATGCCTTTGGATAATCAAGAAAACAAAGATAGAAAATCTTCTGGTATTTCCTGCTTTCAGCCAGGATCCATCTGACATAAGCAATGATATGCCTGGTGTCATAGCCTCTTCCAAGCCCAGCTTGAACAGTCTAGCAGTTCCCTGTCAATGTACTACTTACTGTTCCAGCTAGTTTTAGATGATCTTCAGCACTATCTTGCTTGCATGTAATATTAATAAAAATGTTTTATCATTTCCACATTGTGTTAGATCAACCTTCTTGGCAATGGGAACAATGTGTATCTCTTCCAGTCAGTTGGCCAGGTAGCTATCTTACAAATTTCCTGGCATAGACTAATGAGCACATTCAGGGTTGCACATATCAGCTGAAATATATCAATCTGTATCTCATCTGTTTCTGGGGCCTTATTTTTTAACCAGTGTCTGAAATACAGCTTGAATTTCTTCCTTTGTTACCATTGGCTCTTTATTCATATGGTACTTCCTGAAATTTTTCAGAGTCAACCAATTCTTTTTTTTTAATTTTATTAGTTTTAATGAACATTTACAGAGATTTTGGGTTTTCGTTCATTCATTGCTGCACTGTTTTCTCTACCCTCCTCCCCAGTTTGTTCTTCTTCTCCCCCCCCCAATGTCTGTTTTAATTGTCCAATTGCTACAGTGCTTGTCAAAGTCAGTTCTGATTAATCTCCTTTGAGTGTGTCCTTTGTCATTCCCTATCACTCCTCCCTGAGAGAGACTTCACCCTGAGTCATAAGGAAAAGGGGACGGCGTATTCTCTTAGCTACTTCCTGCTGAAAAGGGACGCTGTGGGTTTCAGGGTGAAGATCTTCTCTCACTTAGCTAAAGGGCCCCTTTGGCAGTAGGAAACACATAGACTATTATGGAGATTGATTTTGGAATTTAGATGCACTGTTATCAATTGTGCTTAGCCGTACATGTTCATATCCTTGAAGATATTCTTTTTAGTACAGTGATAATATGTTTTATTGTTTCCTGCATCATTCAAGATTTTGTCTGTGGCTTACCTCAATATTACAAATCAAGGCTTGAATTTGTTCTTCAGTTCTTTCAACTTGGGAAATGTCGAGTGAGTTCTTCCCATTCTATTTTCTTACTCCAGCTCTTTGCACATTCCACTGTAATACTTTGCTTTGTCTTCTCAAGCTGCCCTTTGAAATCTTCTATTGCACTTCAGCATCTCTTCACTTTGTTTTGGCTTGTTGTTGTTGTTGAATGCTATAAAGTCGAGCACAACTCATAGTGACTCTATGAACAAAAGACCTGAAGTTTCTCTGTAACTACTGTCATTTATCAAAGTTCATAAAGTTTCCAGAGGCATGTTGTTTAGGAAGTTGATGCCACTCTTGCTTCCAAACCTATCTTAAACTGGGAGCTCCACCAAACACTGTCCACCATGGGGAACTGTTATGGCATTTGACACCCCAATGGCACAAAGTGCAGCATCACAGCAATCCCAGGTTACCTCAGTACAGCATACTGACAAAAGAGTGTTATATGACTTAGAAGAATGTTCCTCAAAAAAAACAACTGACTTTTAAATACAAAGGCCCTCTCTGAGGTCTTGTTGACTCTAAACAAGAGGCTTAAATAAAAAAAACAACCAATATAGGATGTTGTTATGTACAGTTGAGTACACTGAGACATATAGCGACCCTATGTACAGCAGCTCTGAATCCTTCTTATCGATGCTCTAATGCAATTTGCACAGTTGATGCCATTGAATTGTGGTGTTGGAGTTGTTGTTGGGTGCTATGAGTTGAGTATGACTCATAACGACCCTATGAATAGCCAACCTGAACCCTTCCCTATCCTGTCCCATCTTTATCATCTTTGACACACTAGAGCCTACACTAGCGAAGTCACCATATCAACCTATCTCGTTTGGAGTCTTCTTCTCTTCTGCTGACTTTTGATCTTTCCAAACGGAATACCCCATAGATTGCCAAAAGAACAAATATGTCTCGGAAAAAGGTGCAACCAGAATGCTTCCTGGAGGCAAGGATGGAAAAGCTTCCTCTCTCATACTTTGAACCTGTTGCCAGGAGAGGCTATTTCATGGAAAGTGTTATCATGTTTTCCCATGCTTTTTTATTGCCTTTGAAAACCCCCTGGAGGGTCAGCTATGGCTTGACTCCAGCTAGACAGCACACAACAACAACAACAATTCCATGGAAAGGGACATCATACTTGGAAAGGTGTCAGATCAGTGAAAGAGAGAAAGAGTCTCAACATGATGGACTGGCCAGTGATAGGAACAACGGGTTCAAGTATATCAGATATGGTGAGGTTAGTACAGAGTAAGACAGGGTTCAGATATGTTATTCACAGTTTCCCTGAGTCATAGGAACACAAAACAACTTGGTCCGTGAAAGGTCACCAGCAGAGAGCACTCTGGAGCCAAAAACAGGGAGAAGAAAAAAAGACACTAGGTCTTAGGAATGGTTCAGCCTAGGGGCCAAGAGGACTTGCCCTGACTGCTAACAGTTCCTCCTACTTAGTGCTGTTCAAACCTCTAAGAATTTGGATATTTCTAAGGAACATCTCCCCTAAACCTGAGTGTGGTTCTAAACAAAACTGGCTGCCAAGAACCCCAAGGTCAGAGTCTTGTCTGGGCAAAGAACTCACTCACCCAAATTTCTGCATGCTGAGATTTATGTGTGATATACTCTTAGGAATCAACACTAAGTTGCTACCCAAGGGTTCCTACCTTTTGTGGCTGTTCCCACGTGTGCCTGAAGGGTGATGGTATCCCTGGAGGATATAGGAAGCACAACTTGGTTTTACAGGCTTATAGAGAGGGTGAGAAAGTCCCCTCACAACAGCTCTTGGCTATCAGCAGCTTTGCAGCTCTGAGCACTTGTCCAGGCACAAAAGTTAGACGTTCTCCATAGAACACCACATTAAGGAAGTTCTGCAGATGGCCCAATAGTTCCTCTTCAGAGTCTATTTGTGCTTCTTGAGTTGATATCAAGGTGTCCAAAGACAGATTTTTCAGAGGAGAGTTGTAGATGGTGGGATTATCAAGAAAAATCTCTAGTGGAGAAGATCTTGGCCTAGGGATCCAGAAGATGTTTGTGAGTGAGACTGTGGTTGTATGAGGAGGCAGGGTGTGACTAGGTTTGGAGCCAGTGATGATCTTGGAATTCCCCAGAGCTTTCCAGAAGCCAGAGCACCAGGGTGGAGTGGGTTGGACCTCCTATTTTGTCCCTTTTGGTCTGGCTCCAGCTAGGAACCCTGGGAAGTATCCACAGGCATCTGACATGGGAGAGCTGATTTGGACTTAGAAAACTAAAGGGAAGGAGGAGAGGCATTCTGGGACCCAGAGGAAGGCCCTATCCTGAACTCAAGAATCAAATCAAAAGAGATAAGGAGAGAGGGTGATGATAAAGGAAGCTACCCCATTCCAGCTGCTATGCAAGGAAAAAGGCATGTTTCTGGTCATAGTTCAGGGCCAGGCCAGGAGTCAACTCAGCAAACCCCCTCCACACTCGCCCAGAGCATAGAAAAGGAGAAGGTGAGGAAAGAATTTTACATTCACAGAGTATCTGAGGGAGAACGACTTCACATCATCTACAGACTGAGGCTCAAGTGGTAGATGAAGACAGCCTGAGAGTCAGGCCAGAGAGAGCAGGATGGGAGCTGCCCAGAGTTGTTGACTTGGACTCTGGGCTGGGAGGAGGAAGCACCAGAGGGGTCATACTAGGAATGGGCATTCTAAGATGTCAGTTCTGAAGAGTGATCTCAGATAACCTGAGATCTGAGAGTTTGGAAGGGGCATCTGGGAAAAGCCAGCAACAACTGGTGCCAAAAAGCCAAGGAGTGAGGGCAGAACCTGCCTGTGAACCAGAAATAAGGAAGCCTAGGATACCACTCAGGCCCGGCTTTATCCTCATGGTACTTGAGGCTCCCCGCATTCACATTCCAGATCCTCTTCCTCCTCCAGTCATCTCTGTGGATCCCCCACTTTCCTGTCCCATAAGCACATTTCAATCACTTCTCTCATGTTACCTGTTCATGAAATTGCACTTAGGTAAATCCTGCCCTTCCTTCAAAATTTACCTCAAGAAGATTCTTTCTTTGCCACTCCAGCCATAGGAGCCTGAAACGTCTCTGGATCCTGGAACATGTCATCCAGTCCCTCAGTGCCCAGGAGGAATACAAGTGAGTGCTGGGCATTCATAGTCAAAGTGTCACTCACTGCAAAGAAGTGACCAGAATGGAGGCAAAACAGACCATCAGGTAAATGGATAAGTCTATGACCACACACTGTTTTGAGCTCAGAAAACTCACTGCTCATCTGTCAGTTTGTTATAGTGTGGTGTTCTCTGTGTTGCTGTCATGTTGGAAGCTATGCCACCAGTATTTGCAATACTTAAGGAAACATCCTTAGTGGACAGGTTTTAGTGGAGCTCCCAGACAAAGACAGACTAGAGGAAAGACCTAGTGATAGACTTCTGAAGACCAGTTAATGAAAACTGTGCCGATCACAACAGAACATTAGCCAATGACATTAGCCAATGTAGGGCTGGAAGCTGAAGCCCTCTGGTTGGAAGTCACAATACACAATGCTCATAATGAATTTAAGCACATCAATGGTCGTGAAGATGGCATACAAAGGCAATGTTTTATTCTGCTGCACACTGGATTAGGAAGCATTAGAGCCAATTTTGCAGAAACTGATAACAATAATTACCAGACGTATAAAATAAAAAATGTAATGCTTTGAGAATTGAAATAATAGGTAACATTCCTCAGGGCTAGGAAGGAAACTGCTGTGAAAGTCTATGTGGCAACATGAAGTCCTGGGACTGGAAAAGCCCAGACAAGTGGGCACTGGTGCTGGTTTGAACAGTGAGTAGATGTCCAGGAAGGGCTGGAGTGGTAGCTGCATTCCACATTTTCAGTGCTGAGTGCCTGGTGAGAGGTTTGGGCTTTGTTTTTAGAGCATTGAAAAGCCAATGCCAAAAGTCTATGCTAGGACAAACAAGTAGAGACAGATTTGCATTTTGGAGATATCCTAGCTGCTATAGGGTGAGTGGATTAAAGACACTAAGATTGAATCCAGGATATCATTTAGAGGCCATGACAGTCATCTAGGTTCAAGATGATGTTCTTCATCCAGGGTTTGGCAATGAGTTTGAGTGAATGGATTTGGGGAGTAGGCACTATATAGCTTGAGAATAAGAAGGGTAGGCATTCAAGTTATATCCAGAGGTGTGATAGAAGCAACCAGGTATAGGATGGTGTGGTTTACTGAGGGGAGCCTGGGCAAACAACAGACTAGGGGCAAGGAGGAAAGAGCCATGAGTTCAATGGGAGCTGTAAGTGTGAGATGCCAGTGAATGGGAAGGTAGAAAAGTCTGAAGACAAACTGGATACTAATTCTAGCACCCTGAGGAGGGGCCTGAGCAGAAGACACAAACCTGGGAAATCCCTGTCACACTAAGGACACTTGCCTAAAGAAGAGACAAGATCTCACCTCAGACTCACAAAAGCTGAGTTCAAACACTATTTGTCAATCAGCTGAGTTGCCTCCTTGGACATCTTCAGTGCTATCTGTTCTCCCTAAACTATTTAAGCTACACTTCAGACCTCAACCATCATGGGTGTGCTCACCACCTCTATACTCATATCTTCTGCCAGATCCCACCCTTTCCTGAGCTTCAGCCACACACCGCGCTCCTCACACACACTGCACCTGGGAGTCCTCACATTCAAATTCTACCCCAAATTCAGTAGAACCTAGTGAGTGTCATCATACTTCTCTAACCTTCCTCTCCTCTTCCAATTGATATCAGGAGTGGTGCTATCATTATCCACTCACAACAGTTCGGAAAATCTAAGAGTCATTTTTCAAACTTTTTTCAGACTTTAAGGTACCTATAAATCACCTGGAAGCCCAAGAATCTACATTTTTTTTAAATTTTTATTGTATTATTTTTACGTGTACTGTCAAATCAGATCTGACTGGTACAGGAGGAGATTGCCCCCTCCTTCTCCAGCAGAGCATCTGGTGGATTTGAACTGCATACCCTGGGATTGCAGTGCAGCGTCTTGCCACTAGGCCACCAGAGCTCCCTAAGAATCTGCATTTATACAAGCCCACAAGCCATGTTGTTGGTCCTCGGACCATTCTTGGAAGAGTGAAGCTTTGCTAGAATTTTTGCTCCTTTTTAACCCGAACAAAGATGTCAGGCTGGAGACTAAAGTGCACCTGATCTGGGCCATAGTCTTCGCAATTGTGTGCTATGCATTGGAGAACTGGATAGTGACCAGGAATTATAGAAAGAGAATTGATGCCTTCGAGTTGTGGTACTAGAGAAGAGTGTTGAATATACCATGGACTGGTAGGAGAACAAACAGTTTTGTCCTGGAGAAAGTGAAGCTGGGCTGTTCCTTGGAGGAAAGGATTCTGAAGATTCATCTGCCATACTTTGGGCATGTTGCAAGGAGGGACTGGTCCTTGGAGAGGGACATCATGTTTGGGATAGTGGAGGGATAGTGCAGGAGAGGAAGACCCTCGATGAGATGGATCGATTCAATGGCTGAGGTAGTGGGAGTAGGTGTGCTGGAGACAATGAAGTTGGCACAGGATAGAGCAGGTTTTAGGGCTCTTGTACATAGGGTCGCTATGAGTTGACGGCACATAACAAAAACGACACTTATATTTACTCATTCTCCACCTCATGAATGCTTCTTGAATATAGCCCCCAAATCTGTCTACCACTCTCCATCATCTGTAATCTGGATTATTGCAGTGACCTCCTGAGATGTTTTTGGTAATGGTCCTAAGGGCTGTTTTGATTTGTTTTTTTTTATTAATTTCAATGAAAATTTACAGAAACTTTGGATTTCCATTCATACATCGTTGCACTTTTCTCTCCTCCTAACCCTGCCCTACCCCAGTCCACTCACCTCTTGGAAAAGTAAAAGAAAAATTCTTGCATTGTTTTACAATCCCTCCCCCCAGGTCCACTCCATTATGCAGCCTTCGCTCTGGACTCCCGTTATGATAAAAATACCTAATCACATATGCCTTTTAAACAGTTTTCTCCCTCATCTGTTTCAATGTAGTATACATTATTGAACCCATCTTTCTCAGTCTCCCCCCAACCACGAGGTCAGTCCTGTTTTACAACAGTGGCATCATGCAGTATTTGTCCTTTTGTGACTGAGATACTTCACTCAGCATAATGTCCTCCACGGTCACCCACTTAGAATAATACTGCATGAGTTCCTTGCTTTTCAATGTAGAACAGTATTTCATTGTGTGAATATACTGCAGCTTCTCTATCCATTTGTGTGTTGATGGGCGCTTAGGTTGTTTCCAACTCGTTGCTATTGTGAACAAAGCTGTGATAAACATGGGTGTGCATATACCTGCTTGGGTGGCAGTTATGGTCTCTTTGGGGTATATTCCCAGTAGTGGAACTGCTGGGTCAAATGGTATCTCTATTATATGCAACTTTTTGAGAAAGCGCCATACCATCTTCCACAGTGCTTGCACCATTTTACACTCCCACCAACAGTGAATAAGGGTTCCAGTTCCTCCACAACCTCGCCAGCATTTGTTGCTTGCTGTTCTCTTAAATTTTGCTATTATTACTGGGGTGAGAAGATATCTCATAGTTGTTTTGATTTGCATCTCTCTTAGAGCTAGGAATTTTGAACATTTCTTCATGTGTTTGTTAGCCATCTGAATGTCTTCTTTGGTCAAGTGTCTGTTCATATCCTGTGCTCATTTTTCAATTGAATTATTTACCTTTATCTTGTTGTGGTGGATAAGGGCTGTTTTGAGGAAAAACTATGTGACTTGGTCCTGTGACATATTCACTAAATCAGTAGCTTTTCTGACAGAGGGAGGGAGAGTTCTGAGCCTCTGCTCTAAGAAGGCTTCAGTTCTAAGACTCCAGTGATACACAGACACTGTACTTGAGGCTGGAGGATTTTAGAAACAGTGCCCTGGAAGTACTGCCAGGATCAAAGCAAGGAAATTAAATCTAAGTCCAGCCAGGGGCCTGAAGATTCTAGCTGTGTCAGAGGGAGCCAAAGGAGAGAAGGAATGACTGTGGTCTGCACCCCATTTACTTATTGTTGTAAATTAGTGGTTCTTTAGTGGTTCTTCAGTTTATATAGTATGGATGACAAGTCCTTGCTCTAACCTCAGAGATTCTGATCTATCCGATTTTGAGGTAAATATATAAGGGGGTGCGGATCAGGAAGCAAAACCAATGTATACAAGATGCAGATGACCTTCTAATTTTGAGGTGGGCGTTCTGGTCAGTACTGATGTCAATAGTTCCCTCTAGTGGCTTTTGGGTGAGTTACACCACTCTCCTAAAGGGAAGTTTCCAGCTGGTCCCCTTTTGTGTACAAAAGATAGTAGGATTTATCCCAGAATATCATCTCTACTTTCTCCAATAACCCATTGAAGTAAAGATTTGGAGGCAGGGATGGCAAAACTTTGTCTCTCATATTTTGGCCATGTTGCCAGGAGAAGCTATTCCTTGGAAAGGGGCATCATGCTTGCAAAGATGTAGGATCAACAAAAGAAGGAAGACCCCAATGAGATGGATTGATATGGTGATTGCAGCAATGGACTCATGTGTGTTGGAGATGATGAGGATGGCACAGGATAGGATGGGATTTAGATTTGTTGTTCATAGGGTCGTGATGAATTGTACGTGATTCAACAGTACCTGAGAACAAAAACAAAATGAAGAAAAGACTCTACAAAGGATTTTCTTATCATATATCAAGAAACAAAAATTTAACTACCAAAGGAGAGACTCTACTGTAAGCTTTCCTCAGTATCTCCAGATGTCCAAAACATCCGGAATTCCTTAAAGTTTATGAATAAACCATTTGTTCAGGAAAAAAAAAACAACACAGTGTAAAGTATTTTCAACAAAGAAATATTCATGAAAACACAAATTCTGGTCCTTAGTGGCAAGGATGTCAAGACTTTTTTTTTTTTTATTTTGTGTACGTGTACCGTCAAATCAGATCTGACTGGTACAGGAGGATATTGCGCCTCCTTCTCCGGCAGAGCGTCTGGTGGATTCGAACCATGTCCCTCTGGGATTGCAGTGCAGTTTCTTGCCACTAGGCTACCAGAGCTCCCCTGGATGTCAAGACTTTGTCTCACATGCTTTGGACACATTACCAGAAAAGACCAGTCCCTAAAGAAAGGCATTGTGCTTGGTAAAGTACAAAGTCACTGAAAAAGAAGACCCTCAATGAAACAAACTGGTGTAGTGGCTGCAAAAACGGGCTCAAGAAAGGCAGCAACTGTGAGGACTAGGTTTCATCTTACTGTACATATGGTCACTATGAGCTGGACATTTTTTTTTTCATTTAAACATATTTTTTTCATTGAAACATATTTTTTTTTGTTATGTGCCATCAAGTCGACTCCAGCTCATAGCAATCCTATGTACAACAGCTCTGAACCCTGAGCCAATTTCATTGTCTGACACACCTACCCCCATTTCCAAAGTTGCAAGGAGGACAAGGTCTTGGAGAGGGACATCATGCTTGGAAGAATGGAGGGACAGTGCAATAGAAGACAAACCTGGACGAGACAGATTGACTTGGTGATTTAAAAGCTTTACATGTGATATTAATATATTAAACCTTGAAATGATTTGCTGGGATATATACATATCTCACTGTCACAGAGTTATTCTGTGATCCCTGGGTTTCAAAGTTGTAAATATTTACAAGAGTAGACTAATACAGGAAAAAAAAACCCTTCTTGGGTTTTGCTTCTCTAGAGAAGACAGTCTGAAACTGATTGAATATGATAATAAGGTGCATTAATAATAACTAGTAACTTGAATGCAAAAGTTGGAAACAAGAGGCATGGATAGTTGAAGATTATAGAGCTAGTGATAGAAATGAGGATGGAGATCAGATGATTTTGTACAATTAATAATTTATTAATTGAAAATATCTTTTAGAAAAAATACAGTGACTTATACACATGGATCTCACCTCACAGACTACACAGAAATCCAACTTACTATATGACAGAAGAAGAATTGATGCCTTTGAGGCGTGGTGCTGGAGAAGAACCTTGAACATACCACGGACCACCAAGAAAACAAATAGGTCTAAAAAAAATAAAATAAAATAAAAATAAAAATAAAAAAAAAGAAAACAAATAGGTCTATCTTGGAGAGGGTAAAACCAAGTTTCTCCTTGGAGGTTAGAATTTTGAAGCTCTGTCTCACATATATTTGGCACATGGCCACTAGGGGCTAGTCCTTGAAGACATCATGCTTGGAAAGATGGAGGGACAGTGCTGCAGAGAAAGACCCCAGTTGAGATGGATTGATAGAGTAACTGGGGCAGTAGGTGTGTTGGAATCAGTGAAACTAGCTCAGGACAGGACAGGCTTCAGAACTGCTGTACGTAGGGTTACTATGGGTCATAGGCAACTCAATGGCACATAACAACAACATACCCGCAGAAAGAATAGTTGGAGAAACTCACCCAAGACCAGGCCTGTGATCAAGCTGAGTTGAAGAACACTAAACAAGTTCACAGAACCAAAATAAGACCTTGAGTCTATGCCACCTGAATTTAAAGACTATCTCAAGAACAGGTTTGAGGCACTGAACACTAATGATTGAAGACCAGATGAGTTGTGGGATGACATCAAAGATAGAATCCACGAAGAAAACAAGAGGTCATTAAAAAAGGTACAGGAGAAAGAAAAGATCAAAATGGATGTCAGCAGAGATTCTAAAAATTGTACAAGAATGTCAAGAAGCTAAAACAAAGGGAAGAAAAGGTCAAACAGAGAGAACAAGATTAACAGAAGATTTCAAAGGGCAGCACAAGAAGACAAAACAAACTATTACAACAAAATGTGCAAAAAGCTGGGGTCAGGAAATGGAAAAAAAGAAGAGCTTACTTAGTATTTCTCAAGCAGAAATAATGGAAAAATAAATTTAAGCCTTGAGTTGCAATAGTGAAGGATGCTGTGGGGGAAATCTTGAACTATTGAGGAAGCATCAAAAAAAGAAGGAAATACACAGAATAGAATCACTGGACCAAAAAGAATTGACTGACAAGGAACCATTTCAGGAAGTAACATATGACCAGGAGCCAATGTTAATAAAGGAAGAAGTTCAAGCTACAATAAGGTACTGGCAAAAAAAAAGTAAGGCCTCAGGAATTGATGGGGTACCGACTGACATCTATTTCACCAAAAAGATGCAGCCTGAGACAGGTTCACTAAGCTATGCCAAGAAATCTGGAGGATAGCTACCTGGCTAATTGACTAGAAGAAATCCATATATGTTCCCATTTCCAATAAAGGGAATCTAACAGAAAGTGGAAATTATAGAACAATATAATTAATATCACATCCAAGGGAAATCTTGCAGAAGATTATTGAAAAATCACTAGAACAGTATGTTGACAGATAACTCTTAGAAATTCAAACTGGACATAAAAGAGACTGTAGCACCAGAGCTATTGTTAAAAGCAGAGAATAAGGATGTCAATTTATGTTTTATTGACTGTGCAAAGAATGAGAATCCTAGAACATTTAATTGTCCCCATGAGAAACCTACTTGTACGCCAACAAGCCACTGTTTGAACAAAACAAGGGAACATTACCCGATTTAAAGTCAAGAAAGGTGCGTGTCAGGGTTATATCCTTCCGTCATACCTATTCAAACTGTAGGTTGAGCAAATTATTCAAGAAACTAGATTTCTGAAGAAGAATGTAACATCCAGATCAGAGGAAGACTCAACAACCACCTTTGTTATGCAAAAGATTCAATGAACAATCTTGTTCATTGAAAGTGAAGAAAACCTGAAGGACTTGCTGCAGAAGATCAAGACTATACGACCTTCAATATAGATTACATCTAAACATCAAGGAAACAAAAATATTCACCACTGGTCAATAGGCAACATCAAGACATTGTTATTTGCCATTGAGTTGCCTGTGAATCACAGGGACGCTTCGTACAATAGCTCTGAATCCTGCTGTCCTGAGCCAATTTAATCATCTCTGAGAGAATCCCATTTCTCCAGTCTCTACTCGTCCATGCATGATGTGCTTCTCCAGGGACAGGTCCCTTCTGGTCATATTCCCAAAGTAGTGAGACGGAGCTTCAAAATCCTTGCCTCCAAGTGCAGCTCCTTACCCATGAGGCTATAGCAGACTACTCAAAAAACCAAAGTCTGCCATCACGTTGGAGGACAGAGTAGAACAGTCCCATAGGATTTTCTAAAACTATAAATCTTACAGAGGCAAACTGTCTCTTGTCCCTCCTGCATAGCAGTTAGTGGGTTTGAAATGTTGACCTTTGGATTAGCAATCCTGCTCTAAACTCATGGTTCTACCCATGCTACTTTACTTTAAAAAAATTATTGTCATTTGAAAGAAAATTTACAAAGCAAAATAATATCCATTTAAAAAAATCCTCTGCCCATTTTTCAATTGGATTATTCACCTTTATCTTGTTGTGGTGCTCAAGTATTTTATAAATTTTAGATATAAGTCCCTTTTCTGACATGACATTACCAAACACTTTTTCCCAGTCTGTGGCTTCCCTTTTTACCCTGTTAGAGAAGTTTCTGGATGCGCATAGGGATTTGATTCTTAGAAGGTCCCATTCATCTATTTTATCTTCTCCTGGTTGTAAAATTTTCAGAACACTGGGAAGACTCTTTATGTTGTGGATTAGGACTACTAAAGTTTTTCCAAGCTTTTCTTGAATGAAGTTTATAGCCCTTGGTTTTAGTCGTAGGTCCATGATCCACCTTGAACTGGTTTTTGTATATGGAGTGAGGTGGGGATCTTGTTTAATTCTTCTGCAGATAGTTTTCCAATTTTGTCAACACCATTTGTTAAAAAGGCTGTTTCCCCACCTAACTGATTTCATCTCCTTGTCAAAAATCAATTGAAAAATGGGCACAGAATATGAACAGACACTTCACCAAGGAAGACATTCAGATGGCCAACAAGCACATGAAGAAATGTTCAAAATCCCTAGCTCTGAGAGAGATGCAAATCAAGA
>NW_006399971.1:3088235-3113562 GCF_000299155.1 Elephantulus edwardii
ATTATATTTTGGGTTGGGGGTGGGATTGGGGGAGGTGCGGGGGGGATTGTGTACCAAGGAGGGAGTTTTTCTTTTGCTTTTCAGGGAGAGGAGCAAACGGGGTTGGGGGGCGGGGAGAAGGGTGCAACAATGAATGAATGGAATTCCAAAATCTCTGTAGATGTTCATTGAAATGAAAAATAAGTAAATTAAAATTTTTTTCAAAAAAAATCCTCGCCTCCATCCAAATTCCAGGGCACAGTTTGGTTTCACCCTTTCTAGGACAAACATGTTACTTCTCTTAGCAGGCTATGGTATGTTCAACACTCTTATCCAGCACCACAGCTCAAAGGCATAGATTCTTTTTCTATCATCCTTAGTCATTATCCAGCTCTCTGATGCATAGCAAGTATTTACAAAGACCATGGCCTGGATCAGGTGCACATTAGACTCAATTCTGATATTGTTACTTCTCAGTACTCTGGAGAGGTCCCCGACTACAGATTTTCCCAATGCAATTTGTCTTTTGATTTCATGACTACTAGTGCCAAGAGTGTTGATTGTGGAACCAACCAAGCTGAAACTGTTAAAAATCTCAATCTCTTCTCCATCTATCAATCTTCCAATTGAGAATCTTTGTTTTCTTGACGTTGAGCTTCAATCCATACTGAAGACTACAGTCTTTGACCTCTGCAGCAACTGCCTCATGTCTTCCTCAGTTTTATCAAGCAAGGTTGTATCATTGGCATAACATTTGTTGTTGATGAGCCTTCCTCCAATCCTAATGCCACATTTCTTTTAATATAGTCCAGCCTCAAGAATGATCTGTTCTGCAAATCTGCAAATGATTTCATTTTTCTTGGGTTCACAATTAACACCCTTGGTACCAGTAGGCAAGAAATCAAAAGCTGTATCACTTTGTGAAAATCTGCTGTCAGGGACACCTCCAAAGGGCTAATGAGTAATGTCAGTTTAAAGACTAAGGTGTATCGCTTCTTGACCTTTTGGCTAAGATCAAGTGTAAAGACTAAGGTGTACCTGATCCAAACCATATTCTTTTCAGTTACTTGATAGGAATCTGAAAGTTGGACAATGATTAAAGATGACAGAAGAGTTGATGCCTCTGAGTTGTGATGTTAGAGAAGAGTTCTGAATATTCCTTGCACTGTCAAAAGAACAAATAATTCTATCTCGGAGAAGATGCAGCCAGGTTGCTCTTTAGAGGCAAGAATGGTAAAACTGAGTGTCACACATCCTTTGGGCATGTTAGGAGGGAATCAGTCCTTGGAAAAAGACATCATGCTTTGCAAGGAAGAAGGTCAGAAAAAAAAAAGGAAGGCACTCAATAGATAGACTGAAACAGTAACTAACAATGAGCTCAAGTACATCAGAGATGATGAGGATAACTCAGGACAGGGCAGGCACAGATCCATTCTTCATACAGTCACTGTAGGTTATAGTTCACTCAACAGCATCAAACAATAGAGAACTCAAAACTGAAGCTCAATACTCCAGAGAAGGAATGGATTCATTGCTGGTTTTCAGGAGGCTGTAAATATCACAGGCTGAGGTTCCCCATATTTCTCCCTCAGGGCCACTTGCGGATTTGGACCTCCAGCAAGATGCTACTTTTGGGTTAGCAGTGCACCTCCCTACAGAATACATCACCAGAGCTCCACATAGAGAAAACCCAGTCAAAGATCATAACCAACAAAACAAAAAGGGAGAGACAAAAGAGGGAATAATAGGAATAAAATGTTAGAAACTGGAAAACATACACCTGTAACTAAAGCAGGCTCCAGAGAGTATAAATTTAGCCATGAGTACAGAAAGCTGAAAAACCACTAGATTAAATCCTCCTAATCCAGCCCCTGCTTCACAACGTAGGCTGAAAGTCCACACAATCCACCAGGAGCATCAGAACAGTGATGTCCCTGGCCATCACCAACTGTGCTTCACAACTGAGGTAATGGAAAGTTGTGTAGTAGCAGCATTAACACAGCCCTGGAACTCCTTGCCCTCTATGTAGTGGAATAAAGAGACAGACCCAGTGACTCCTGCCCCATCCCAAAAGGTTACAATAGCAGGCAAATCATGCAAGCACCTTCTGGCCATATAAAAGGTACCAGCAAATACATATACATATACATATACACATACACATATATATTATACACACACATATATATATATTCTCTCTAGAGAATATTTTATCATCATTTGGGCTTGGGAATTAGAGCATCTACTTAATCTGGTGGTGTAGTCCATGGAGAGTTGTGCTGCTATGCCTCTCTGGTCATTCAAATCCACTAGCAGCTCCATGGGAGAAGAAAAGGACAATCTTCTTTTGGGCAATTTACAGCCTTGGCATCTCAATGGAGGGTACGGTATGATGTTATGACTCAATCGCAATGTTGTTTTGTTTTTTTGGCAGGTGTGTGAGGGTGGGTTTGAGGGTGCTTCTTACTGGTGCCAGTTTGGAAGACTGGACATTGTTTTATTGTTGTTGTTGATTGCCATTGCAGCAAGCATGATTCATAGTGACCCTAGGAATAAAAGACCAGAACTCTTCCTAGAACTATTGTCGCTTCTCAAAGTTCATAGAGTTTCCAGAGGCATGTTGTTTAGGAAGTGAATGTCACTCCTGCTCCCAAGGACATTGTTTTAGGGGTTAAATAATTATAGGTCAGATTGAATTGTTTCTTTGGCAACGCATCTCACTGCAAAACCTATCAGGCTTCTAGACTCTTCCTATCCCATTAGTTCCAGGAACAAACACCTATGTTGTCAAAGATATTATCTGGACATAGTTTTTAAAGATGTAAAGAATTTGTTTATTAGCCTTGATCATCTCTTAATTAGTCAATTTTGCAACTTATCAATCAGTAGCCATCTTTAAAATAATTAACTTTGTTGTTTGAAAAACAACACTATCCAGTCCAGTTTCTTCCAGCAAGCTTTTAGTCTTTGGAAGGCATAACATCCGTCTTATTTGCTGTCAAACCTACAGCTTCATTCTAGAGGATTTCAGCCTAGGGCTGATGCAGTATCTACCTTCAGCTTTAACTCAGAGATCTTGCCGGAGAAGATGGCTTTCTTTCCCTATTGGCTCTGGGGGAAGGCCCTTGTTCCACGGTTCATTGGTGATCTTCATGTGGATTGCATATATCTTCTCCCATTTCTGTTTCCTATTCTGGACTACTCTATTCTTTTCCTACCTCAGAGATGACTGACTTAAAACACATCTACCTTACAATGATATGATCTATTTAACAAAATAAAGAAAATATATTTCAAAATGGTATAAGGATTATGATTTATAACATGTATTTTGAGTATACATAATGCAATCTCTAATAGTCTTTGCTCCATAAAATGCTTAGAAGCCAGGTTTCCTGTAGCTCCAATTTTTATTCCTATAACATAACTCTCATCATCCTAGTCTAGGATGGTGAGTCATGTTTCAGACACCAAAATAGAGGAATAATTGAGTGGAGAAGGAGTCAATAATAAATGGAGCCTGCTTCAAAGACAGGGAGAGCAGGGTTCATCTGTATGTTAATATTGGGAGGCCAGAGGGTGAACTATGACAGAGAAGTTTGTTTGTCCAACAAAATTCATGTTTTGCTTTCCATAGCATAAATTTGTTGCTGGGAGCCAGGGTACAGACAGAATAAAAAAAATTTTTTTCAGTCTTGTGAAAATATTTCCCACTATCTATTTTCATTTAGTAGTTAGTTGTCATTGAACCATCATGAGTGACGTGGGTTACCTCAGGCTGAGATCCTCATAAAGTGGGTATATTTTCTCCTCATCTCTTCCTATTTTGCTGGATAAAGAGGGCTCTCAAGTTTTACAGCATAGTATTCTTAACATTTTTTCTATCTTGAATTTTCTTGACAATCTGGAGAAGCCTACAGACTCCAGCTCAGAATAACATTTTTTAAAGGTTAAAAGAAAATACATAAGATTACAAATTTGTTGTGTTTAAATACACTTTTCAAAATATTTTAAATATTATAACAGTATTAGTGCATTTGAATAGCATATTAATAATAAAATTTAGAAGCTGGGTTTCACATCTTTTATATTGTCAAAATAGTGAATGAATGGAAATGATATTTCAAGATGTTCCCCACAACTGTGATTGTCATTTCCTTCTGAGGTGACATTGAGTCAGAGCCAACTTCAGACTACCTTACATATAACAAGAACAAAATATTGTCTGATGTTGCATGATCCTCATGTTCAAGTTCATTGTTGTAGCTATTATATTAATCTATCTCACTGAATTTTTTTGGAGAACAAATTTTTTATTTTTGTTGTCCATCTACTTTACCAAACATGCTTGCTTTTTACAGCACTTGGTTTACTTAGCTAAAGTTGAAGTCTTAACATCCTGTGATTTTCTTGTTACATGGTGCCAAGTATGACTCACAGTGACCCTGTGAACAATGGATCTGAACCCTGTCCTACCCTGTGTCATGCTCACAATCTCTGATGCACTCAAGCCCATTGCAGCAGTCACTATGTCAATCCACCTGGTTGAGATCTTCCTTTCCTTCAGGTGACCCTAAATCACCAGCTGCTCCACTGAAGAGACATGAGGAAACCTTAAAACGCCCTTGGAGCATTTCCACTCTGTCCTCTGGGATCACTGCAAGTCAAATAATTTTATGACACCCAATTGACATACATCAAAGCCAGGTGGTTTTGCTTGAAAGAAAGCTGCTTTACATTCCAATTTCCTTGTTAAATTAACTATTAGAAAGAATCTGGCCAAGATGACCCCCGAGCTTTCATGTCCACTGATACCTTTTGTGTTGTTGTTGTTGTGTACTGTAGAGTCAGAACAAATCCATAGCTGAACTGATCTACAGCCTACCCTCCATTGGGTTTTCAGAGGCAATTAATCACATAGGAGGAGACTGCCCATCCTTCTTCCATGGAGCACCTGGTGGCCTCAAACCCTGTGCCTTTGGGATTGCAGCACAGCTTTTTGCTGCTAGGCCATCAGAGCTACCATTGTTATGTACCTTCGAGTCAGAACCGATCAATCCTTCTCCCGTGGAGCCGCTGGTGGCTTCAAACTGCAAGCCTTTGGGATTGTGGTGCAGCTTTTTGGCAGAGCTATTGTTGTAGTTATGTGCCGTTGAGTTGCCTGTGACCCATAGTGACCCTATGTACAACAGCCCTAAACCCTGCTCTATCCTGTGCCAATCTTATTTTATTGTCTCTGACATACTTTTTCAACATGTATGCAGAACAGATTATCTGGGAGGCTGGGCTCTATGAGGAGAAATGCGGCATGAGGATTGGTGGGAAGATCTATCAATAATCTGGATTATGCAGATGACACAAGCCTGCTTGCTGAAATGGAGGAGGACCTGATGCACTTGCTGCAGAGAGTCAAGGACTGCAGCCTTCAGTATGGATTGAGGTTCAATGTCAAGAAGACAAAGATTCTCACCACTGGACCAATTGGCAGCATCAGGATGGACGGTGAAGAGATTGAGATTGTTAACAACTTTAGTTTGTTTGGCTCCAAGGTCAACACTCTTGGCACCAGCAGCCAGGAAATTAAAAAAATGTATTGCAATGGGAAAGTCTGCTGTTAGGGATCTCTCCAGAGTACTGAAGAGTAATGGTGTCACTCTGGAGACTAAGGTGCATCTGATACAGGCTACGGTCTTTGCAATCACTTGTTATGCATCAGAGAGTTGGACAACAACTAGGAAGGATAGAAGGCGAATTGACGCCTTTGAGCTGCGGTGCTAGAGAAGAGTATTGAATGTACCATGGACTACCAAGAAAACAAACAGATTCATCCCAGAGAGGGCTAAACCAGGCTGCTCCTTGGAGGCAAGGATTCTGGGACTTTGTCTGACATACTTTGGACATGTTGTAAGGAGGGACAAGTCCTTGGAGAGGGGCATCATGCTTGGGAGGGTGGAGGAACGGTGCAGGAGGGGAAGACCCTCTATGAGGTGGATTGATTCAGTGACTGGGGTAATCGAGATGGGTGTGTCAGAGGCAATGCGATTGGCACAGGATAGAGCAGGGTTTAGGGCTGTTGTACATAGGGTAGCTATGAGTCGCAAGCGACTCGACAGCACGTAACAACAACAGCAACAACAACAACTGACATACCTACCCCCATTACCCCAGTCACTGAATCAATCCATCTCATCAAGGGTCTTCCTCTTTTGCACTGTCCCTCCACCCTTCCAAGCATGATGTCCCTCTCCAAGGGCTGGTCCCTTCTTGCAACACGTCCAAAGTATGTGAGATGAAGCTTCAGAATCCTTGCCTCCAAGGAATAGCCTGGTTTCACCCTCTCTAGAATGAACCTGTTTGTTCTTTTAGCAGTCCATGGTATATTCAACATTTTTCTACAGCACCACAGCTCAAAGGCATCAATTCTTTTATCATTGTCCAGCTCTCTGATGGCATAGCAAGTAATTGCAAAGACTATGGCCTGGGTCAGGTGCACCTTAGTCTCCAGACTGACATTGTTGGTTTTCAGTACTCTGGAGAGGTCCCTGATAGCTGACTTTGCCAGTGTGATTCATCCTTTAATTTCCTGGCTGCTAGTACCAAGAGTGTTGACTGTGGAGCCAAGCAAACTAAAGCTGTTAACAATCTCAATCTCTTCACCATCCATCATGATGCTGCCAGTTGGTTCAGTGGTGAGAATCTTTGTCCAGAGCTATTAGAGGGATGCAAATCAAAACAATGGGATAACATCTCATTCCAACAGTACAAAGTCCAGCAAGACAGCAAGCAACAAATGCTGCCAAAAGTGTGGAGGAGAGATTAGGATTCTTGTACATTGTTAGTGGAATGATAAAATAATGTGCCTGACTCTGGAAAACAGTAGGTACCTCTTCAAAATGTTGAAATTAGAAATACTGTTTGACTTAGCAATTTCAGGGTCTGCTATAAAGCCAAAAGAAATAAGAGCTGTCATGTGAACCTTTTTATTATTGGTTTTTGTTTTTGCTTATTTGTTTTAAATGGAAGGTTCATGGGTGGTCCTGACAAAAGTGGGCATGACCGGGGGATAAGAGGATGGGAACCAGCTGGCATGGGGAGGGGTCATCTCCACACCATTCCATTTATACACAGAACTAAACAGACATGCACAGAGTCCATATTGTGGTTAGAAATTGGCATCTGGAAAGGGAATGGAACAGAAAGAGGGTGGGGGTGTCATTAAAAAAATAAAGGTACCCCTTAAACTGAGGAGCCTGGGAGAACTTGTTCTGTTTCAACCCAAGAGGAATCAAATGATCAAAAATTATTTCGAGATGCCCAGAACCACCAGGGGCAGTAGGAGGAGGAAGGACCATGGTTGGCAACTGGGATGAAGGAGTTACCTTCCCTCTGCTTGGATCCCCCCAACTCTTCGGTCTGGCAGGAAGGAGGCAGCCTGCAGCCGGCACGGGCAGGTCTGAGGTTGCCAGATGCTCCAGGCAGGAAGGCTTGCCTTCCAAGGAGATTATAGCTTTTTTTGCTGTAACATGAACTCATACATGCAAACCCATGTTCACTGTATCACTATTTACAATAACAAAGAAATGGCAATAAATAAAGTACAATATATCTCCACAATAGAGCATATGCAACAGTAAAGAATAATGAAGAATTCACGAAATACCACATAATCTGCATGATTCCAGATACCATTATGTTGAGTTAAATAAGTCAAATATGAAAGTTATGAGCCCACAATTATAAAATACAAAACAGAAGAAAAGTATAAATCAGAATGAAATATTCTTTGATAGTTACTGGAGAGGGGAAGTGGATGGTGGGGAAGGAAAACTGGTGATCTAATAATAAAAACAAAGTTGAATGAGCAGAAAGGTTATATACAATAGGAGGTGATTAGCAGAACAGTAAAGGAAAGGAGGACACAGTGTTGTGTGTAAGAGTTATAGACAACTGTATACACAACTCCACATTATCAACTAAGAGCAAACGTTAGACTACATAGGCAGACTGGTAAAATGAACAGATAGGGGCAAGTTAAAACGATGTACCCATGAAAATGCACGGGTTTTACAGAAGGGGGAAAAAAGTCTTCGGTTACTACTAATGATGGTTAAAGACATTGCTCAGACTACTTTGGGTTTGTTGCCTATATTCAAAATGATATCAGATGCAAGTAAAATTTTGCTGAATATTATTTTTAAATGGAATGTACAGTTTATCAACAGGAAACTGACAAAAATTAAAGCTGGATTTAGAAGAGACAATGTCATTTGGGATATCATTGCTGATGTCAGATGGGTTGTGGTTAAAACCAGAAAATACCAGAAACTCATGGTTTTTTCACTCATGTTTTATTGACTATGCATTTGACTGTGTGGATAGTAATAAAATTATTAGCATTGAGAAGAATGCAAATCCCACTTAACTGTGCTAATGTAAAATATATACTTATACCAAGAAGCCATTGTCCAAACAGAGCAAGGGAACATTGCATGGTTTAAAATCAGGAAAAGTGTGCATCAGGGTTATATCCTTTTCTATACCTATTTAATGTGTATGCTGAGAAAATCATTCAAGAAGCAGATTTTATGAAGAAGAATGTATCAACAACCTGCATTATATAGGTAACACATCCTTGCTTGCTGAAAGGGAAGAGGACTTAAAAGACTTGCTGCAAAAGATCAAAGATTACATCTCAACATTAAGAAAACAAAATGGGAGCTCTGTTGGCCTAGTAGCAAGAACGTGCCCTGAGATTCTGAAAGGGCTTGGTTTGAATCCACCAGATGATCCACTGGAGAAGGAGGGGCAAATTCTTCCTGTGCCAATTGGATTCAACTTGACAGTACATAACAATTAAAAAAACAAATTCTCACCACTGAACTGACAGGCAACATCATGATTGAAGGCGAAGAGATTGAAGTTGTCAATGATTTAATTTTACTTGGATCCACAATCAACTGACAAGAAATCAAGAGACATGTTGCATTAGGAAAATCTGCTATCACAGACCTCTCCAAAGTGCTAAAAACAAGGATGTCAGTTTAAAGATTAAGGTTGCCTGATCCAAGCCATGGCCTTTTCAATTATTTCCTATGCTGTTCGAAGTTGGACAATGAATAAGAAAGACTGAAGAAGAACAGATGACTTTGAGTTTTGGTGTGGGAGTACTAAATATCCCATGGATTATCAAAAGAATATACAAGTTTGTCCTAAAGTGCAGCTTGAATGCTCCTTAGAGGCAGAGATGGTGAAACTTGGTCTCACACACTTTGGGTATGTTTTTCAGAAAGGCCAGTCTTTGAAAAGAACATCATGTTAGCACAGGTGACAGGTCACAGACCAAAAGGATGACTGCCAACAAGGTGGACTGACAGAGTGACTGCAATCAGGAGGATGGAGCAGGACAGGGAAATGTTTAGACCTGCTGTTCACAGGGTTGTTGTAAGTTGTAGTTGACTTGATGGCATCTAACAACAACAAAAACATTAAAAATGGATGGCAGTATTAAATTTTCCCCATTCCAGTTCACAGATACCTTGGGGGAACATGGACTGTAGAATATGCTCCCTACCCCTGAGTATGACAGAGCCAGGAGAGGAAAGGGTCCAGATCCCAGAATGACTGCATGGGGAAAAAACCCACCTGCTGAACAGGAACACTCTCAATGGATTGTTACAATATAAAGACGTATATGTTTATTGTGTTCAGTCACAGAAATGTTAGTGTCTCTTTACTAGAGCAGCTAGAATTATTCTGATCCAATAAACTGCCACTTCTAATTGGGCAGTCTTCTAATACTCGTGGCATAGTGTGTAGATAGTTGCCCCACTAAACGACGGCCTGCAAATCTCAGGCAGTTTGAGTCCACCAGTGGCTCCTGGGGAGGAAGACAGGCAGTCTCCTCCTGCTGCAATTTACTTTCTTGGAAATCTGGTGGAGGGTCATTGTGAAGTGGAATGGACTCAGTAGCAGTGAGTGCTTTAGTTCTTCCAATTACTTTAAGTCGGTTCTATTTCTAGGAATTGAGTACTAATTAGTTTCAGACCCATGAACCAAGTTGCATCATACAACCTGTCATCCCAGGCCCTCTTGCATGAAGTATCATGGCCTCTATCACAACTTACATCCTTGACATCTCTTCAGATTGTTGCTTTCTGCATCACAGAGGTTTTCAATGGCGGCCCTTCTTGGGCCTCTGGACAGATATGCTGCCCACAGAGGTCAAGGAGTGGCTGAGTATGCCAACTGCCCTTGAGACTAACATCACTGCCCACTGTGGCTTCCCTTGGGCCTACGAAGGTCATGTTGACAAGGCCAGTTTTTGGAAACTTAACAAGCTTCATGTTAGTTGCCATAAACCCAAGAGTCAATTTTCTCAAAAGTTTTTCAGGTCAATTTCCAAAATGAACATTTTCCATACTTTCCTCCTAGTTCAGGTTGTTGTCATTCTGACTTCTCCTATCCTGCACTAAGCATCAAAGTTATTAAAATGTTTCCCACATAGGTTATTATCGGTGATTATATTTGCCTTTGTGCTTTGGCATCCTTTGGCATGCGAGTGGCCAGAACTGCTCTCATGACAAACTCAGCAAGTCTAAAACTCAATTGAAGCCCTTGGCATTAGGCTGATGGCCAACCTATCTTTTTGTCACTGAGGCCGCACTCCTTAGTGCCACCTTTGATACTTTCTCTTCCCCTGCATGCCAATCCACCAGGAAATCCAGAAAAGAGTATCAGATACTACCAAGTGCCTGGGGGCAGGAGAGGGTACTGATTGTTTTATTAGATAAACCACTGGACCCATTTAGAGGAAACTCATCTGAAATTACTGGCTAGAACAGGACATTGACAGAGAACTGCCGGAAGTTCAAGCTGGGTTTAGAAGAGGCTGTGCCCCCAGGGATATCATTGCTGATGTCAGGTGGATTCTGACTGAAAGCAAGGAATACTAGAAGAATATTTATTTGTGTTTTACCAACTATGCAAAGGATTTCAGTGTGTGGATCAAAACAAATTATAATTAAGATTGAGAAGAAAGAGACTCCCAGAACACTTAATTATGCTTATACAAAACCTATACATAGACCATATTCTGAACCAAAAAAAGGAACACTGCAGGGTTTTAAATCAAGAAGCTGTGAGTCAGGGTTATATCCGTTCTCCATATCTACTCAATCTGTATACTGAACAAATAATTTGAAAAGCTGGGCTCTATGAAGAGGAATGTGGCATCAAGATAAGAGAAAGGCTCATCAACTTGCATTATACAGATGACACAACTTTGCTCAAAATGAGGAGGATTAGAAATGCTTGAAGATGAAAGACTACAGTCTTCAATACAAATTGTATCATCAACATCAGGAAGACAAAAAGTCTCACCACAGAACCAGTAAGCAACATCATGACAGGTGGAGAAAAAGACTGAAACTGTCAACAGTTTCATCTTACATGGATCCACAATCAAAACCTTGGTACCAGCAGTCAGGAGATTAAGAGATGTATTGTACTGGAAAAGCCCGCTGGCAGGGACCTCTCCAAATTAATGAGAAGTAATGATGCCAGTTTGAAGACTAAGGTAAACTTGATTCAGGCCATGGTCTTTTTAATCACTTGCTATGTGTCTGAGAGCTGGTCAATGAATAAGGACAATAAAAGAAGAATTGATGTTTTTGAGTTGTGTTGGAGAAGACCACTCACTGAATATCCCATGGACTGCCAAAAAAAAAAAAATCTTGAAAAAATGCAGCCAGAGTGTTCCTTGGAGGCAAGGATACCAAAGCTTTTGTCTCACAAACTTTGGGCATATTGTTAGGAGAGGCTAGTCCACGGAGAGGGGACATCATAGTTGGAAAGGTGGAGGGTTGTGGAAAGACGGGAAGATCCTCAACAAGATGGACTGACACAAGGAGCTCAAGTGTGTCAGATATGAGGACGGCACAGGATAGGATGGCACTGGGTTCAGATCTGCTGTTCAGGGAGTCACCATGAGTCATACTCAACTTGACGGCACCTAAAAACAATAACAACATCTGAAATGGTGTCTGGTAATTCAAGAAAAACATGTTGAACAAGCATTTGCAAAGCAACTAACATAAGTGCTTAAAATGAAATTTACTGTTTCTAGATATTTTAGACATCTGTTTTGAGTTTTTCAATCAAACAATCTAACAGGCTGCCCTACAACTAGACTTTCAGCCATGTGCATCAGTAAGAACTCTTATTTAAAAAACATGTTTGACCTAGGTTTTTAGAATTTTTTTTAAGCATTCTTCAAATCAAGTTTTGTCTTTGGGAAGAGGGGGCAGATAGGACATGAGATATAAATTTTCTTCTCCATGCTTTTCTTTGTAATTTTTTTAAATTGTGACTACTAATTATTTTGTAGCACATGGTAATTTAATCTTAGAATAAGAGCATATTTTGAAATATTTACTAAAATAAGTTCACAGGGAGACCATCCCTGGAGTGGGAGTGCCACCTCTGTCTCCCTCTTTCTTAGGGGTCTGGCATCTTCTCCAGACTCCATGTACTGGGGTAGAAACCACACTTAGACAAATGACTTAGAGACCCACCAGGGGTCTGCGTGTGGCCTTCATAGAGAGTGAATCTTGACTTCTCTTTGACATTCAGCATCTATTTCTCTGTGTCTAGAAACAATATTTCCTTTTTTTTTTTTTTTTCTCTAGGAGGCCCTAACTCCTTCCATGTATGCTCTGGATGAGATTAGAATCAGAGGTGGGAGGGAACTTACTGCTGGTCAAGCTGTAATCCTCTCCTCATTCCATGGAGTCAGAACTGACTTAGAATGGACCTTCCAGAGGGTTTTCAGATGCTGTAAATCACAGGAGAGGAGAGTATCCATCCTTCTCCTTCAGAGCAGCTGGTGGATTCAAATTCCCCACCCAGCAGGTCACACTGGTAAGGGTATTACAAATAGATCTCTCTCTGGTAGTTGCTTCTCCAGGCATTTATCTCAGCCTGGTTTCAAACCCAGTGTGTGGAGTCAGGGAGAAGATACCAGATACCTGAGAAAAAGAGACAGAGGTGCTGCTCCCACTCCAGGGTTCAGATAGTTTCATGTAGACTTGTTTTTGTAAATATTTTAAAAATATGCTATTACTCTTAAATTAAACCACCATCTGTTACAAAATTATTTGCAGTAACAGTTTTCAAAAATTTTCACTGAAAAGCATAGAAGACAAGGTGTGATGGTCCTCTGAATACAATGTTTGGTGTGAAATGGAAGTAAGTTTGGCCCAGAATGCTTGTTTAAAGGTTTCTTTTCTGGTGGGCTTGGACCTTGTAAGAGCTGGCAACCATTTTGTTTCTGTATCGTTCCTGATGGTAAAATCAACAAGGAAGTAGAGTTGTTAATCCCCAAGTCAAGTCACGTCTGAAACTATAGACTCTCTGTGGTTTTTTAAAGCTATTTGAGCTAACATATTTCTTTTTTTTTTCTCAATACTATTTGAACTTTCATTCCATTACAGGCTAGATTTTGGAACCAGAAGCAAAGGACAATATGGAGAGACCTGATTGGGATCTAGAATTTTATCTGTTGTGTTGATTCCCAGCATAGAAAAATGTGCCTTATAGTCCTCATACTCAAAGAAGGAGAAGACAAAAGGTCACGATATGCCCATGTCCTTCGTACTGGACAAGCACACAGCATTTTAGCTATCTGTGGTGGTTCTCAGCCAGCCAGTCTTCTCTCCAAGGGAAGAGGCGTCAGACTGTCAGAGCTCAATGAACTTCATCAGGCCATCTTGGTTTCCTACATATCTTTCTTACAAGGACCTTCTATAGCCAGCATTCTGGCCATGCAGCATTACATCTGTTTTGCAAATAAACCATGATGCCTGCTTCATTCAACAGTCTCCTCTGAATTTCAACTGCTGTAATCAGTTAACCTCTCTGAGCACTCTGGCAACTTCTGTTTCTAGACTCTGAAAATTAAGGGCCTACACTGGCCCTACATTTGAATTCTAATGTTCCAACCATTTTGAATATGTTGTTGTTGTTATGTGCCGTCGAATCGTTTGAGACTCATAGCGACCCTATGTATAACAGCCCTAAACCCTGCTCTATCCTGTGCCAATCGCACTGCCTCTGACACCACCATCCAGATTACCCCATTGAATCAATCCACCTCATAGAGGGTCTTCCCCTCTTGAGCTGTCCCTCCACCCTCCCAAGCATGATGCCCCTCTCCAAGGACCTGTCCCTCCTTGCAACATGCCCAATGTATGTCAGATGAAGCCCCAGAATCCTTGCCTCCAAGGAGTTGCTTGATTTAATTCTCTCTAGGATGAGTCTGTTTGTTTTCTTGGCAGTCCATGGTACATTCAATACTCTTCTCCAGCACCACAGCTCAAAGGCATCAATTCTCCTTCTGTCCTCCCTAGTCATTGTCCAACTCTCTGATGCATAACAAGTGATTGCAAAGACCATGGCCTGTATCAGATGCACCTTAGTCGCCAGAGAGACACCGTTGCTCTTGAGTACTTTAGAGAGGTTCCTAACAGCAGACTTTCCCATTGCAATACGTTTTTTGATTTCCTGACCGCTTGTGCCAAGAGTGTTGACCGTGGAGCTGAGCAAACTGAAGCTGAACATAGTAACTTTTATTATTCATCCATCCATTCACCAACTAAAGTGAGCATCAATTTAAAATTATTTTGATTGTAAGTGATAAAAGCGTGACTTCTTTTATATAATAAATAATTTATTGACTCAGGCATGTGGAAGAGGTGACAGACTTAGAAGAAAATGAGGCAACATTAGGACCAGGTATCAAGATTCAGGTTAATCTTTCTACATCATTCTCCCATTTCTGTGTGGTGAGAGAAGGTGGCTAGCTACTACTGATTCATATTGCCTACCTTAACAAGCTAGTAGAGCGAAAACTCTCTTCTAACATCCACATATTGACCCCAGATTTTCCTGTTGTTGTTGTTGTTGTTGTTATGTGCCGTCGAGTCGTTTGTGACTCATAGCGACCCTATGTACAACAGTCCTAAACCCTGCTCTATCCTGTGCCAATCGCACTGCCTCTGACACACCCATCCCGATTACCGCAGTCACTGAATCAATCCACCTCATAGAGGGCCTTCTGCTCCTGCGCTGTCCCTTCACCCTCCCAACCATGATGTCCCTCTCCAAGGACCTGTCCCTCCTTACAACATGTCCAAAGTATGTCAGACGAAGCCCCAGAATCCTTGCCTCCAAGGAGCAGCCTGGTTTAACCCTCTCTAGGATGAATCTGTTTGTTTTCTTGGCAGTCCATGGTACATTCAATACTCTTTCCAACACCACAACTCAAAGGCATTAATTCTCCTTCTATCCTCCTTAGTCATTGTCCAACTCTTGGATGCATAACAAGTGATTGCAAAGACCATGGCCTGTATCAGACACACCTTAGTCTCCAGAGACACACCGTTGCTCTTGAGTACTTTAGAGAGGTCCCTAACAGTGCTACTGGGGCCAAATGCTTACTGGAGATGACAGGCAAGACTCTTCAAAAGGAATTGGACTCTAAAGATGTAAAATCAGCCCCAGTTGTCTATGGGGAGACATGAACATGACTTATACAATGGTCCATGCCTTTGAGAAGTTCAGAGCCTAAATGTGGAGGAACAAATGATAACTACAGGCTGGCAAACAATATGACAAAAACACAAGAGGCTGAGAAATCTGAAAGAGACAGTGATGATTAGGAGAACCTTCCCAGGAGCAAAGATTCTGATGCTTTTCCTCTCCTAGTTTTCTCTAATGAAACATCCCTCCCTGACTCTCAAAACTTCTGGTTCACTTAAGGCTGATCTGATACCAAGATTTGGAGTAGAAACAAGACTTACACAAGAATAAGGAGCATCTGTCCTGCATCTTTTGCTAGAACTATTAGGAAAAGTACCCTCTCTGCTCAAGTGGAGAAACTGGTGGCCACAATGCCTGTCCAACCTTGAAGCGTGTGTGAGGAGGTCAGCAGAAAGAGAAACAGAGTGGAAGGTGGAGGGTTAAGATTGTTGCCTCAACTTTTTAGTTACGTGAATAAATAAATTACCCAAAGAAAAAGTACTCCCTAAATCTATACTTGGACCAAGAGGCAGTCGTCAGAACAGAGCAAGGAAACATGGCATGGTTCAAAATTGGGAAGGACATACGCCAGGTGTGTGTCTTGTCTCCCATACCTTTTCAACCTGTATGCAGAACAGATGATCCAGGAGGCTGGGCTCTATGAGGAGAAATGCGGCATCAGGATTGGTGGGAAGATCTATCTACAATCTGCGTTATGCAGATGACACAACCCTGCTTGCTGAAACTGAGGAGGACCTGAAGTGCTTGCTGCAGAGAGTCAAGGAATGCAGCCTTCAATATGGATTGAGACTCAATGTCCCGAAGACAAAGATTCTCACACCTGGACCAATTGGCAGCATCAGGATGGATGGTGAAGAGACTGAGATTGTTCACAGCTTTAGTTTGCTTGGTTCCACAGTCAACACTCTTGGCACCAGTAGCCAGGAAGTTAAAAGACGTATTGCAATGGGAAAGTCTGCGGTTAGGGACCTCTCCAAAGTACTGAAGAGCAACGGTGTCTCTCCGGAGATTAGGGTGTGTGATACAGGCCATGGTCTTTGCAATCACTTGTTATGAGAGTTGAACAATGACTAGGGAGGATAGAAGGAGAATTGATGCCTTTGAGCTGTGGTGCTGGAGAAGAATATTGAGGGTACCATGGACTGCTAAGAAAACAAACAGGTTCAGCCTGGAGAGGGTTAAACTGGGAGGCTCCTTGGAGGCAAGGATTCTGAGGCTCTGTCTAAGATACTTTGGACATGTTGTAATAAAGGACCAGTCCTTGGAGAGGGACATCATGCTTGGTAGGGTGGAGGGACAGCGTAAGAGAGGAAGGCCCTCTATGAGGTGGATTGATTCAGTGACTGGGATAATCGGGATGGAAGTGTCAGAGACAGTGCGATTGACACAGGACAGAGCAGTGTTTAGGGCTATTGTACATAGGGTCACTATGAGTCGCAAGTGACTCGATGGCACATAACAATACAACAACAACAAATCTATTATCTTTTTTGCACTGTAGTTTCTGCCTGCCAAGACTGACAGCCTCAGGAACAGAACAGGTTTGCAATGAGTCAAACTCAACAGCATTGAGTTTAGTTTTTGAGGTTTTTGCATTAGCCTATTGAGCTGGGGGTTCTACAATATGCAATGGGAATTCTTGCCTAACATGAGAGGAACTCGGATCTATATCTGTAAAGTTATATCTCATTTAATGAGGTTCTCATCAGGTAAACAATAGGATATACACTTGCAGGACCATCATTTGTGTCAGTTACTGATTTGATCCCAAAGAGGTCCTCCCCTCCTTGTATGTGTACATAGTTACTTCAAGTTCTCTTGTTCTCTCCTCTTGAATTTGGACTGCATCTTGTCAGACTGCAATGTGTTGTTTACACCTGGCAGACAGATTTGCGTTAAACTATAATGTTCCTTATATACAAGAAGTAGTTTTAGCCAGACTGCAGCCATGTCTGAGCAAGTGCAGTAGGGCTGTGCTGAGTTATAACAGTAAGTATAACAATGCATGCCTAAAGTGTGAAAAGGGCAGGGGTCAGTGTGAAATGTGGCACAAAACCACCTTTATTCTGAACATTGTCAGAATTTAGTGGAAAAATTCCTGGATGGCTTGCAATAAGGCTCATGTCTTTGTAGTTGGTATGGGGAGGTTTGGAGAGGGGGTGTGTGTGTGTGTGTGTGTGTGTGTGTGTGTGTGTGTGTTTTCCCATGGGGCTTGTGGCATGCCTTCTCTCCAGTCTATGTGGACCTGAAAAAAAAGATGTTTAAGCTTCCTACAATTCCTTGGTTCTGTGTTTACTTTCTAATTGGCCACTTAACCTGAGCACCTGGCATTGACTAATTGCCTCAGACCTGACACATTTCACACTGACCCCTGCCCTTTTCACACCTTAGGCATACTTGACCTTGAACATGACAATTGGTGCTGTGAGAATTCAGATGTGACAGGCCTATGATTGCTTTGACCAATATAATACAAAAGTGACATGGAGGGGGGGAATGACATTGAGAGGGTTTTTCCACTTCCTTCTAAGTTGCCATGTGAGAAATACAGGCTCACTTACTAGAAAGAGGCCACATGAAAAGGCTAGGATATATGAGACAGTTCACATAGAGGCTTCACTGACTGAAGTGCTTGATATTCAACTCAGCCACCGTCTCAGGCATGAGAAACCACAAGTGAGACCAGTAAAAGAAATGTTCAGCTGACTACAGAATCATGAGATCTAATAAAATTGTTACCAAAAAAATGTCACTCTGGGCAGATAAACTACAAAAAGGCTTATTTTTTTTTCTAGATTGGAGCACAGTTTTAAGGCCCAGCACCCCTGTGAGACATTTCACTGGCCCCCACAGCTTAGTGTGATACTTTAGATAGCACACCTGCTACACAACCCCAGGAACCACTAGGCCCAGAGGCTGTGAGGGGATACCTGTATACAGGCAGCTCATATTTGCTCCTATCAACTTCTCACCTCTACGAAGCTCTGCCTTTCCTCAGTGTTGTTTACAGTAGGTGTTTACTCTGTCATTACTGATTGCTTGTCAAATAGCAGACAGCTGAAACTAGACCAGACACAAGCCACAGAGCTCAATACGGTTTGTCTTTCCATCTTTCTGTGCTCTTTCACCTTCTACCTGCCCTCCAGGACAGCACTCCCTCTTTTCCCACTGTAGATTATAACAAGTTTCAGTGAGAAGATGCATGTCTTAATTTGTTGTTATTGCTAGTAACTAGAATTTCCTCTCTCATTCTTTTTCTTTAATTTTATTACAATGTTTGAATAGATTGTTTTTCACAAACGATTCTTCCAATTTTCTTCACCCCCACATTGAATTATGCAGTACTATGATTAACACCTCCTCTGCCCATCCTCACCGCTCTGCTTCCAACCTCCCCCCCTTGGATCCTCTACTCATTCTTTTTTTTTTTAAATTATTATTATTTTTTGTGTGTACTGTCATATCGGATCTAACTAGTACAGGAGGAGATTGCCTCTCCTTCTCCAGCAGAGCATCTGGTGGATTCAAACTGCATACCTCTAGGATTGCAGTGCAGCTTCTCACCACTAGGTCACCAGATCTCCCTTACTCATTCTATAATAGTGGTTTCACACCGTATTTGTCCTTGTGGGACTTACTTAGTTCAATAAGCACAATGCTGTCCAGTCCTTCCCAAATTAGGTAGTAATTTACCTAATCATTGTCCTGCATGCTGCATACTATTCCATTGTGTGAATATATTACAACTTCTCAATCCATTTGTTTGTGGTTGGACAGCTGAAGAAATGCGCCAAATGACTGCCATCTCACTCCAGTAGCAGTGGCAAAGTTTAACAGGACAACAAGTAATAAATGTTGGAGAGGATGTGGCGAGATAGGAACTCTTACACATTGTTGGTGGGATTGTACAATAGTATGATCACTCTGGAAGGCAGTTTGGCGCTTCCTCAAGAAGCTGAACATAGAAACTCCATTTGACCCTGCTATTCCATTGCTTGGAATACACCCTAAGAAAATGAGAACTGAGGCTCAAATGGAGACTTGTACACCAACGTTCATAGTAGCATTATTCACCATCGCAAGGACATGGAAACAGTCCAGATGTTAAATCACTCTCTCTTCCTGCAGGTTGATTTTCTAGGAAAGAAGCAAATAGCATTTCCCAATTCACCATCTCGGTGAGTTAAAAGATATTTCTTCCCCTCAACCATGCCATTTCGCATACATCTCTAGTGAGCTAGAAGTTTGTTGGGTGTTTGTCTTGTCCCAAGATGGAGGGCTCATTGAGAGCAGGAACATGATAAATCATTGTGCTCTGGCCTCAGCACAAGGCAGGGCCTCAACCATCAGCCAACCAGAGGTTTTGATGCAAGCAAGCATTGCTAACCCGGCCCATATGCTCGTGTTAATTCTTTCTCTGTGAACCTTCGGTCACCGCAGTTTTCACTGAATACATCTTGACCTTATACACAGCTGTGGGCAGTTACTCAGGTTAGGACCTCACCAGCCACTCTGTTCATTAATTTATGTGGCTGAATTACCATTAACACACTCAAATTAATGACCATTCATTCACTTTTCTGCATAACTGAGGCAGGAAGAAGTGAGCAACTCTTTATGGCAGAACTCTTGGTCTGAGGCACATCAAGATAACTAAGTTGAAAAGACTAGGAGCTCATTAGGTGTTTCCACCTGAGTGCCAGACGAAGCTCTTCAGGAGCCGGAGAAAGGAAGGCAGGCAGAAGAGAAGGGAAAAAAGAAAGCGGGAATGTAAAAGATAATTTCCTGAGACAAATAGGAGGGGGTTAGAAGGAAGAGAAAAGATAGTAAATGGAAGAAGGATGTACACTAAGAAAACCGAAGACACTAGAAAAGCAAAAATGAGAGTGGGAGAAGAGGGGAGGAGGGCAGACAGGGGAGCGCGCCGGGCCAACCCACGTCTCCCAGGCGCTGGGGGACCAAGCCGCTTGGCGAGGAGCAGCCCCCCTCCGGGCGGCGAATGGTCGCGACCGGCTGTGGCGACCAATGGGCGGCCGGGATGTTGGAGCGGCGCCGCAGTCGGGGCGCTCTCTGGCTGGGGGACGGCAGCTGCCGCCATGATGGTTGTTTGCTTTCAATGAAAACGAGGGGGGCGCGGAGGAGGAGGCGTCGGCGTCGGTGGCGGCGGCGTCGGCGGCGTGGCGGCGAAGGCGGCGGTGGGATCAGCGAAGAGGGCGAGGCAGGGGGCGGAGAAGGCGGGAGGGCGTCGTGGTGACCAGTCGAGGCGGCTGAGGCGTGCAGCTGGAGCGGTGGCGCTCGGAGGGGGAACAAAGAGAGGCGGCTGAACAGCGGCGGTGGCGCTGCAGCAGCGGGCAGGACTGGTATGGTGGTTCCACAGGTCAGACCCCGCTGCACTCACAGGGAGGAGGCGGCGGCAGCGGCGGAAGAAGGCGGTGCACCTCGAGAGGTGAGCGAGGCGGACCCCGCGGCCTGGCACACGCTGCGCCCCCGCACTGGCTGTGCAGGGACCCGCCGCCGCTCGGGTTTCTGTCGGAAGCAACTTTTGTTTTGTTGGTGGTGGTCCCTCTGTCTTCGCGGCCCTTCGGCGGCTCTCGGGGGAACCCCTGCACGCGCCGCCCTGGCGAGCCCGCCCTTCCCGGGGCGCGCCCCCCGCTGCGGGTCCTGGGTCGGGGGCCTTGATTGACGGCCGGGCGGCTGCGCGCGGAGGGGCGGGAGCGGGGCCCCTGCCCCGGGGCAGGCTCCTGTCACCCCGCGGTCCCGGGACTCGGAGCCGGCATGGCTGGAACTTGGGAGGAGTGGCCGTGTTTATCTGGGGTTGTGAGCAGTGGAAGCTCGCTCTCTTACTCCACCGCTCGTAGTACTACAAAGCGGAAAGCCAGCTGGTATCCCCCTCCCCCCCAGTTATTGAGTTCAGCTTGAGACTGACTTTGGGGATAGGGCCCAGTGACATTGTTAAAAACACCCCATGAGGGTATTTCTTACTGTTGTGTAGTGCTGAAGAGACAGGGCTGGGCATCCTCAGTATTAATGACTTGAAGCAGTTTTGACCGATGACCTCGTGATACTTAACTGTGAAGTGTCAACTTCGCCAGGCCATGGTTCTGGTAGTATATAGTTATCCTCCATTTTGTGATCTGATGTTAAGGGGAGTTGCCTTGGGGGGTGTGGCTTGCATCCAATGTATATGGACGTTCTTGCAAAACTCAGGCGTTCTCCACCCTGCACTCGACTTGCTATCCTCTGATCTTCAGTTCTTGGGATGTGATCCAGCTGCCTTCCACCTGAACTGCAGATTTTGAGATTCTGCAACTCTTGGATTCTGCCCCTTGCCTGACGTACTGATTTTGGATTTGTTAGCCCTACAACCACTTGAGTCAGGAACTGTCTCCAGCCTCATCCCTGGATATGGTACTTACTTGTGTCCACAATAAAAAAATAGTAAGAAGTGATTTCCATTAAGTGAAACTGACTCATGACTGACCCACAATTACGTTTCCAATTAGGTTTTTAAATAGCATTGGATGGAGATTGCCCATCTTTCTCGTTGGAACCATTAGTGGATTTGAACCACCAGCTCAGCCCTTTGGTTAGTAGCATGATTTTCTATAAACTGTGCCACCAAAACTCCCTTGCCTCCACAAATTCATGAGGTATTTGCTTGAAATCTTTCTCCATACAGTTCTACAGGCATACTTTGGACCTGTTGTAAGCGTAGTTCTAGACCTTAGTGATAAAGCAGGTTTTGAAGTAAAGCAGATCCCGCAGTTATTTTGGTTTCTTGGTGTAAAATTTATATTGTAGTCTACTGAGTGCATGCTGGGAAAGGTGAAGAGTCAAAAAGAGAGCAAGAACCTCAACAAGCTGGATTGCTGCAGTTACTGAACGGTGGGCTCAAGCATGTCAGAGACGGTGAGGATGGTATAGGATAGGGCAAGATTCAGATCTCCTGTTCAAAAGGTCACTGTGAGTCATAGTTGAGGACATTTAACAAGTGTACAGGAGCATTAGGAATAAGTTTTACATGTGAAATTACCAAAATGTAACATGGAGGCACAAAAGTAAGCACGTACTGTTAGATGGCTGGCTTAATGCCAATTTGTCATCAACTGTCTGTTTTAAAAAGATGAAATATGTACCAGGTGCAGTAATGCAAAACACCATAGAATGAAGTGTGCATGTTTATATAGTTCATTGGTTTTTCTCTAAAGAAAGTCTAGGATACTTGGTACCAAGAGCTTGTAGATAAAAGTAGTTGTAGAGGGGGGGAAAAGTCTTATAGATAAATGATTATAATTTGTTCTCAACTCTGCCTAGACCTGAATACTAAATTAGTGATGACTAATTCAAGTAGTGAAGACTTGTACCTACTACTGTCAAGTCAGTCTCAGCTATTAGTAATCCTCCATCAGGTTTTCAAGACTACCTGGTAATGGGAGGAGAACAACTTTGTCTCATAGAGCTGCAGGTGAATTCAACCTGCTTTGAGTTAGCAGGCTGGCATGTTCTGTGCTACATCAGTAAGGAAGAGGGCACTACAAATCCATAGCCTGAGGTAGCCGTCTTATTACCATTGAGAGGAAATACATTTATAGCTGGCCCTCCGTTGGGTTTCTGAGGCTATAAATCGCTAGAGTGGGGTTTACCCATCTTCATCCTACATGGCAGTTTGTGGATTCAGCCTGGCAGAGAGGTGTGGCCCTTGGCTTAGTAGCCCAACTCCCTATGGACTAGGCAGCTAGGGTGCCCTAGAGATCCAGTAGAAATGTGTAACAAAAGGGTTGTGAATTTGTGAGACGCGAGATTCTAGGTAATTATGTATTTTATATCTTTTAACATTTCTGTCAGAAGTTTAAGGAGTCTCATTAGTTGGTCCTAATTTTACTATACAAACTGGTAAAATAGATGAGCCCAGTGCTTCAGAGTCACAATTTAAATGTCACATAAAGAAAGACCTGAAAGTTGTCTCTTGTTTCCTGAAAGAAAGCATTATTTTTTTGTAGTAACAGAACTGGTATTGCCAAAAACTAACCCCAGAATCTTATCATAAGAATGACTGAATTACATGCCAGTTGAATTACCAACCTTGAATGGTATCTGACATTAAAATGAGGTCATTGATTGGGTAAAAAAGGGATCGTGAATCTAGGAATGGGGTCATATGGACAGATAATCAGGAAGCTCGAGAAAGTCCCTGAATGCCTCATTGCCCTAATCCTGCAAAGGAAGGCAGTCGGTTTAAATACACTTGCTCTTCTATGGAAGAAAGATGGGCTGGGCAGTCTCCACCTTAAGGATTTATAGCCTCTGAAAACTTGGTGGAAGGTCTAATATTAGTTAATTCTGATTCCACTACACATAACAAGTAATGGTCCAAGATGCTCTGGCAGAATTCATAGAGAGTTGTGCTCCTAATCCAAAGGTGGTGCCTTTTTAGTGGTTCGAACCCATCTGCAGCTTCTGGGGATAAAGATAAGCAATATCCATTCCTGCAATTTACATCTTCAGAAACCCACTGGAGGCTCAGTTATGAATTGGTTTCAACTCAACTACAGTAAGTTTTGAGACCAATGGTCCAGACTGTTCAGGAATGGAGGGTTGAGTCATTTCGTTAGGGAAATGTGACCAGCTGCGATGCTTGCTGAGGGCAAAGGGAATAGGTGGTACAAGAAGGTCATTCAGGGTATGAGCTAGAGCCCTGTGATGACCACTTGTACAAATGAAATCTGTAATTGTTATGTTTCTTGTTAAATGTGTGTAAGTATCAAATACTAATGTTTTTCCCTTCCGTCCTTTATCCAGTTACTTATAAAATTTCAGTGTGATTCTAGTGTTTTTAGGGATCCCTGGGGGGCTAGTGATAAGATGCTGTGCTGCAATCCTGAAGCCACATGATTCAAGTCCTCCAGATGCCCTTTGGGAGAAGGATGGGCTCTCCTGTGCCATTAACTGCCTCTGAAAACCACCTGGAGGGTCTCTATGGGTTGGTTCTGACTCGATGGTAAACAACACCACCAACACTGTGTTTTGGTTGCATACGTTTTTATTTATTTCTATTTTTTGTCGTGTACCTTCAAATTGGATCATACTGGCATAGGAGATTGCGCCTCCTCCTCCAGTGGAGCATCTTGTGGATTCGAACTGCGCACCTTCAGGATTGTAGCACAGCTTTTTGCCACTAGGCCATTAAAGAATGTTTTGTGGTTGAAGATGTGCCAAGTTAATGGGGGTTGAATTGTAATGGTCAATGCCATATGTCACCTTTGCTAGCTGTGATTCTCAGCATTCTGTGATATCTGTTTTGTGATTTGATGTAAGAAGAGTTTCTTGGGGATGTGGTCTGCATGCATTATATATGGACATTTTGGCAAGGCTCAATTAATTGATCTTGCATCCAACCTGTCATACTCTAACATCCAGTTATTGGGCCATGTCAGAGCCAGCATTCTTCTTGACTTGCCAAGTTTAGATTTATCAGCCCCTGCAATTGTTTATCTAGCCTGACTCCTGATCCACAGATTTGGGACTTTCTAGCCTCTACAACTGTGTTGAACCTATTTCCTTGAAATAAATCTTTTTCTACATAACACACTTCACTGGTTTTGCTCTTCTAGAGAACTCAACCTAAAACTAACCCAAATCATGTCTCATCTCTTTTTTTTAAACATTCTGTATTTTATTTGGATACCTTTGTTCCTCCTCTTTGACCCATTCAGCTTCTCAAATTAAAAAATAAATAAATAAAGGAGTTTTG
>NW_006399971.1:3113662-3140292 GCF_000299155.1 Elephantulus edwardii
CCAAAATCTCTGTAGATGTTCATTGAAATGAAAAATAAATAAAATATTAAAAAAATAACCTATTACCATCAAGTTAGTTCCAATTCCTAGTGCTCCTACAGGACAATCGATACCTTTGAGCTGTGATGTTGGAGAAGAGTCCTGAATATCCCATGGACTGTCAAAAGGACAAAGATGTGTTGGGAAAGGTGCAGGAAAGAACAGTGAAGCTTCGTCTCATACATAGGGCATGTTGTCAGGAGGGACCAGTTCTTGGAAAAAGACATCATACTTGGAAAGGTCGAGGGTCAGTGAAGGAGGAGAAGACCCTTAAAAAAGTGTGTTGATACAGTGAGCATGAGTGTGTCAGAGATGGTTAGGATAGCACAGGATAGGGCAGGGTTCAGATCCATTGTTCATAGGGTCACTATGAGTTGTGGTTGACTTAAACTTAATGTAGTTCCTAGGCTTTAAATCTTTCGGTTAGCCACCCAATACTCTCTGGATTAACACCTAACACCATCAGAGCTTTCTTTTTTTTTCTTATTCAGATTCCCCCCGCCCCCCCCCATTTCCTTCATTGATACTATGTTTCATACAATCATAATGGTGATTATAAATGTAATCACCATTGGACTATGCCCACCATTATCTCCTCTTTTTAGGTCCCTGCGAGATCTTTCCCATTTCCTTTACTCCCCTCCCAAATTGTGCAACCTTTTAGCCCCGCCCCCATCCATCCTCACCTTTCTGCTCCCACTCCTTCCCTCCCCACTCCTTTCCTCCTTGGATCCATACGTATTTTACTAGTTATCCTTCTGTTTTTACAATAATGATCTTATGCAGTATTTGTCCTTACGAGACTTCAGTTCACTCAGCCTAATGCTCTCCAGGCGCACTTCAATTATGTAGTTGTTTTTTTTTTTAATCATTGCAGAGCTCTTTTTAAGCAGTAAATCTTTACAGAATCAGACTTCCAAAACATTTTCTCACAGTGTCTGTTGGGTTTGAACTGCTGACTTTAGTTACCAGCCAAGTGCTTAACCACTGAGATGCCAGCACTTCATCCTTTGCCAGAGATCCTGTAATTAAGGATTACCGGAAATGAAAGCATTGTGAATGATCTTCTTACTTTCTCTTGTGTTTGTTACTGTGCTAAGCTGACCCTTTTTGACTTGCTTTAAGTTTAGTTTACATGTTTCCTGCTTTCCACATGGATTAACTTTTCTTGCTGGTGCCATATTTTTTTTGGAATTTGATTTTGGAGAGGAAAAGAGTGAATTATGAATAAGCAGAAAACAAAATAATGTGTTTATAGGACTTGATGCTTTTCATAACATGCTAAACTTTGCTATTACTAAGCAGTTTTATAGGTTATAGGAATTGAAGTGACCATTGATCAAATGATTTTTGAAGACTTGTAGTAACTGTCAAAGCCGTTTATCACGGTTTTTTTGAATGTGGTAAATTTTCGACTAAAACTTGCTTAGTATCAACAAAAAATATACCAGTGATCTTGTTCAGTTATCTTGCTTAAGTAGAATATTTTATTAACTTCTGATAAAGGAACAGACCTAGACAGATGGGTGTCATTTGCTCAAGATATGCATATGAAGATAAAGACTAGATTTTACATGTGTTTGAGAGTGTGCGAGATTTGTGATACAATTGCTGGAGATTTGTTCTTAAGGGGTAAGAAGGGACTATGTTAATGGACAACTAATTTAAGATAGCTGAGCCTAGTCAGCTGTAAGTGAAATAAGTTAATAAAATGATCAAAAAACAGGTTGTGACCAAATACAGAATTTTCTTATGAGACTGAGAAGGCTCTTTCTTGCTGTCTTCTGTCCTTGCACAGCTTAGCAAATGTCCTGATCAGCGACATTGCATCCTCACTGGTTGAGATGCTTTGCTTTAAAGTGTTTATTACTTTGGAAAAGTTTAAATAGTTTGGCTAAGAATGTGTTTCAATCTAGAAAAGATAGATTTGTGAATATGCATTTTTGATGTTTCCCCCATCCCCTTTCAGTTGGGACCTAACATGTTTATAAAAGAAAGTTCCAGTCTTAATTTTCACACTCCCTAGCTTCCACAAAATCTTCTACTGATAGACATTTTTATTAAAAAAAACCAACAACAACACAAAACAACTTTATCCGTTATCCTATTTAGGAATTCATTTTACATAAATTGGGATTAATAAAATGTTATGTATGTGAAATCAAGAAACAGTGAATAAAAGATTTTTGTTAACTGCTCCCATGATGTATTTACATTAGAGTATTGTGGAATATATCATGCTGGGTAAATGTATAATAAGTTTTTAAAGAGGAGAAAAAAGTATTCTATGGATCTAAGATGATGTCTCATTTTGGCTACCTTAACCCCTCTCTGAACTTCAGTGCATTTATATATAACCTTATAGCACAAGTTGCATGTTAAAATACAGTATATGCTGTACACTGTTCAAACTGAATATTCAAAGAGAAATACTCAATTTCTTATCCTATATGGATTTGATAGCTGTACAAAGTGCTGTAAGAAAACAGAAAATGATTAAATTTCTGGAGAGTATGAGAATAGTTTCTAGAGTGTAACAACAGTGAGCAAGTATGCCAAGTTGAAAAGGGGTGGTCATTTCAGCCAGAGAAAGCTATGGGTGCACCAGTGTCAAATTTAAAGCCAGAGCTTAAGGACTGTCCTTAACGTTCTGAAAGTAAAATCCATACCTTGAGCCCATCGCAAAGAAGGGAGCCATAGTATTTTTAGGTACTGAGGAAGGTGATTTAAAGATTACTTTAGCATCAAAGTAAAGGATAAATACGTAGAGTTTGTCCATATAAATCAAAAGTGACTTGATGTATTGTGGAGTAAATGACTGAGTATATTTGACTTTGTCATTGGTCCTTTAGGCAAAAACTTGAAAACTGTAAAGAAAACTTTCTTAAAGCTTAAGAGTGGTTCATATAGCTGTTAATATACAGGCACTTGTGCTGTAAAGCAGCAACATATAGATTCCTAAAATCATGCTTATGGGAAAGTAGAATTGGGGCACAGTATTTACCCTTGGCAATGACATATTAAACAAATGAAAACCTAGTAAAAATGGTAGCTTATTTTAACATAGTAAAAATTTGTAATACCATAAAAAATGGCACTTTGAAAAAGACTTGATGTGTTTGTGGAAATAGGCATCAGTTTATGGGCTGTCGCTTGTGTTATTTTAAAGTGGTGGTAGGAAAATTGTGTGAAGTTATAAAGTTGTAGCATCACATATGGATGAGTATGCTCATAATATAGGGAACTATAGCAGCTGATAGGTGTGTGTGTTTTGATCTTTCTGTGCATCACGTTTCAGCTTGTGCCATTTTATACTGTCACTAAGGGCTTCTCATAGCCAACATTGCACAGAGACAAAAGAGTATTTGTAGTTTGCACTATCCTGAATTTATTCCCTAATATATCAGTCATGTTAGAGCAGATTAAGATTTTCAAAGCAGGACATCATAGTAATAGACAGATAAAAGCTTGGAACTGTCAATTACTTCAACTTTGAGACACAGTCATTATATTTGGTACCAGCAGTCAGGAGATCAGGAGATGTATTGCCCTGGGAAAGTCTGCAGTCAGGGACTTCTCCAAATTACTGAGAAGCAATGATGTCAGTTTTAGAACTGAGATGCATTTGAATTATATCATAGTCTTTTCAGTCACTTGCTTTGTTGCTGAGAGTTGGACAGTGTATAAGGATGACAGAAGAAAAATTGATGCCTTTGAACTGTGGTGGTGTGGAAGAGGACTGAATATCCCACAGGCTGCCAAAAGAGCAAACAGATACATCTTGGGGAAGGTGCAGCCAGCATCTCCATGTGGGTTGTTGCGTTACAGTTCAGTTTCACTGAAACTTTTAAGTGGTTTTAGAGCAATAGTCTAATGTTAAAGATTTCAGGATCCTTTTAAAATTCATCATTTCATGAACATTCAGTAGTTTAGGAGGGATATGGAGGGCTAGTAGATCACAACTGTGATTACTAATAACTAACTCATTACCATCAAGTTTGAAACAACTCGTAGTTGACCATTTGTGGCTTTTCAGAGGCTGTAGATTGCATAGTATTGCCTGTGTAGATTGCCTTTCTCAGAGCAGCTGGTAGATTTGTACCATTTGCTTTTAGGTTGGCAGCACACCTTCTTACCCTGTGGGCTTTCCTTTCTCCATATCCTATTCAGTCTACATGCTGAATAAATAATTTGAGAAGTAGGACTTTATGAAGAAGAATGTGGTATCAGGATCGGAGGAAGGCTCAACAATTTTGATTATACACATTATTCAACCGATCTTGCTTGCTGAAAGTGAGGAGGGCTTGAAGCACTTGTTGCAGATCAAACACTACAGCCTGCAATATGAGTTACATCTCAACATCAAGAAAACAAAGATCGAGAGAGCTCTGTGGCCTAGTGGCAAGAAGCGGCGCTGCAATCCCGGGGGTGCATGGTTCAGATCCACCAGATGAGAAGGAAAAATCCACCTGGAGAAGGAGGGCCAATCTCCTCCTGTGCCAGTCAGATCCAACTCGACAGTACACACACACAAAGATCCTCACCGCTGAACAATCCTCATCTCCATCAAGATAGATGAAGAAAAATTGAAGTTGTCAATGATTTAATCTTGCTTGGATCCACAGTCAACACCATCAGTACCAGCAGCCAAGAAATCAAAAGACATATGGCACGGGGAAAGTCTGCTGTCAGGTAACTCTCCAAAGTACTGAATAGCAGAGATGTCAGCCTAAAGACTACAGCTTGTCTGATTCAAACAGTGGTCTTTTCAGTCATCTGCTATGCATACATCTGAGAGCTGGGCAATGAATGACAGAAGGAAGATTGATTCCTTTGAATTGTGGTGTTGGAGAAGAGTTCTGAGTATCCCATGGACTAGCAAAAGAACACACACACATATCTTGAAAAATATAGCCAGAGTGCTCTTTAGAGGCAAGGATGGTGAAGTTTTGTCTCACTTACTTTGGGCATATTGTTAGGAGGGGCTATTTCTCGTAGAGGGACATCATGCTTAGAAAGGTGTAGGGTCAGCAAAGGAGAGGAAGACCCTCAGATGGACTGACAACAGTGGCTACAGCAATGAGATCGTATATAGCAGAGATGATAAGGATGGCACAGATTTGGACAGGATTTGGATTTACTGTACATAGGGTTGCTGTGAGTCATAATTGACTTGATGACACTTAATACAGCAATGTGAGATATGTATATATAAGTATAGATATATATGGAGAGAGAGAGTTGTGAATTCATTTGTTCTTACAGCAATTTTTGCTCATGTCTTGCCCCATTTATTATTTTAATTTCTCGTAACTGGGTGAAGGAGCTTTAAACATAAAAAGTGCGAAGAGTGAATAATCATTATCTCAAGAATCATTCCTTAAGGAAGAGTGACCTTAATGTATATGTTTAATTGTTTTGGATATTTCATTTATGAAAACTTGGTTCTGGCAAGACTATTTTGAAAATTGGGAAGTATGCTATAATAATATATGGTGTAGAAAGGAGGGAATAATGAGCTCATGTCTGTATGAGAAAGGCTGTTAGAAACTATAACATTTGATCTAGTTGCCCTGAAGGGTAGTAGGAGTTTAGGGTGAGAGTTTTTGGTAAAGGCATTAGTATTCACACAGTATTCCTAGAGAAGAAATTAGAAGTATACAGAGTTAGCACTGATGGGCACTGGTCATGCTATAGGTTAACCATTGGGCTGCAGATCAACCCAAAAGATCAACAGTTCAAAACTTCCAGCTGATTCTACAATCTGAAGATTTACAACCTCAGGAACCCTACGGAGCAGTTCTATTCTGTCTTAGAGGATCATTGTGAGTCACAGTCCACTCAGTGGCCATGAGTGGGTTGAGTAGTAGGGGTGGAAGAGTTAATGATGACTAAGAAAATAGTTGCCTAAATCCAGATAGTATGGGAATTTGACATTTGAACTCCAGGTAGACTTACTCAAACTCACTGTCCTTGAGCTGGTTCTGATCTCTTTTGGGGTTTTGAGGTTATACATTTTAATGGTAGTGATTTTATCTTTCTCCCACAGAACTGCTAGTGAAATCTAACTGCCTGAGTATGTGGCCTTTTACTTAGTCGTGCAGTGTGCTATGAATTACTTCATCAGTGCTTCTAGGTAGACATTCAGTTATTGCTGTTGAGTTGGAACCATCCCTTTGCTGACCCTCCAGCAGGGTTTTGGAGGCAATAAATTGTGTGTGAGGAGATGGCATGTCTTTATCTCCTGGAACTGCTGAGGCAGTTGAGATCCAATCCATTTAGTTGTCTTTAGTAAGCGTTTCAAGTCCTCCTCACTTTAAACAAGCAAGATTGTGTCATTTGTGTAATGTAGGTTGTTAATGAGTTTTTTTCCTATTCTTCATGTTGTTTTTGTTGTTAAGTGCCATCAAGTCACTTATGACTCATCACGACTCCATGTCATATAATATTTCTGAACCAGCTCCCTTTTGAGCCAGTTTATTTATTTCTGACACACTTATCCCATTACCCTGGTCACTCATCCAGGGTCTTCCTTTCTTGTGCTGTTCCCCCACTCTTCAAGAATGATGCCATTTTCTGGAGATTGCTCCCTCCTGTCAGCATGCCAGAGTATGTGAGATGGAGCTTCAAAATTCTTGCCTCTAAGGAGCAGCCTGGTTTCACCTTCTCCAGGGCAGACTTGATTGTTCTCTTAGCAGTCCATGGTATGTTTGGTACTCTCTTCCAGTACCAGAACTCAGAGGCATCAATTCTTCTATCATCCTTAGTCATTGTCCAGCTCTGTGATACATAGAGCCCAGCTTGAATTATTTGCTCAGCATACAGATTAAATAGATATGAAGAAAAGGATACAAAACTGATGCACACTTTACTGCTTTTAAACTATGTAGTGTTCCTTTGCTCTGTTGAAACATCAGCTTTTTGGTCTAGGTATAGGTTTCACATGAACATTAATTGTCTGGGATTCTGATTTTTCTCAATGTTAGCCATAGTTTGTTATGATCTATACAGTTAAATACCTTTGCATATTCAGTAAAACAGAGACATTTTTCTGGCAGATGCTTTCAGCCAGGATCTATCTGACATCAGCAGTGATAGCCTGTGTACCACAGTTTTTTCAAAACCCACTTGGGCTTCTGGAACTTACCAGTCTTGGATAGTCTTCAGTATTTTGCTGGCATGTGATACTCTATTGTGTGATAATTTTCACATTTTGTTGGATCATCTTTCTTGGAAATGGGAACAAAAGCATCTTTTCTAGTCATTTGGGCAACTGTCTTCAGATTTCCAAGCAGAGACTTTTAAGCATAACCAGGACTGCATCTGTTACTTGAAACATGTCAGTAGGTACTCCATTGATTCCTGGAGGCTTATTTTTTTCTTAGTACCTTTAGTGCAGCTTGAACTTCTTCCTTCATTACCGTTGACTCTTTGTTCATGTAGTACTTTGAGTAATTTTTCCGTGTCAACCATTGTTCATGGTCCAATGATTCTGTATATTCCTTCCATCTTCGTTTGATGCTTTCTGGATCGTTCAAGATTTCTATAGCATCTCACATAGTATTGCAACTCAAGGCTTAAATGTTTTTTCAGCTCTTTCACCTTTAGAAGTGACAAGCAAATTCTTCCCTTTTAATTCCCCAATTCCAGCTCTTTGTACATTCCTTTATAATACTTTGTTTTCTGAGCTACACTTTGAAAACTGCTGTTCAGTTTTTACTTTGGCATTTCATCTGTTTTGGCTTCTCGACCCTCTAATGCTATTATCAGAGTCTTCTGACATCCATTTTGGTCCTTTCTTCTTTTTAACAATCTTTTACTCTCTTTTACAGTCTCTTCTTTGATAACATCTTTGAGTCTATCCCATAACTCATCTGGTCTTAAATCATTAGTATTCAGTGCCTCAAACCTATTCTGGAGACAGTTTTTAAATTTTATTATTACATAGTAATATTTAACAAAAATAAGTTTTCCCATTCACCGTTGATGGTTGCAGTTTTCGTTTTTGGTCTTGCCATGAGGCTACCACATATCTATCTCTATTTCTCTCTTTCTCTTTCTCTTTATATATAGGATTGGCAGGTAGATAACTTTATAAGAAACTAAGAATTTTCTAATGTTTTGGACAGTATTGATGCTGATTTGTTTCCTTTATTGTATTTTTTACTACCTTTTTGCAGTTTTGTTACTAATTTTAGGATTATAAACTACTCTTAACTTACCACATATAAACAAATATTAAGAGTACTCTTTTACTTTAAGTATAAAAACTTTATAGCATCAGTATTCTTCTACTTCCTTTACTATTGTCTTTTGGGCTGTTGTGACATTTCTTTTAAATGTACATACGTTATAAACTTTATAAAACACTCTAACAAAGTGCAACAATGAATGAGTAGTAACCCAAAGTTTCTGTAAACTTTCACCAAAATTAATAAAAAATATAAAAAGTAGGGGGAGCTCTGGTGGCCTAGTGGCAAGAAGCTGCACTGCAATCCCAGAGGAACACGGTTCGAATCCACCAGACGCTCTCCTGGAGAAGGAGGCGCAATATCCTCCTGTACCAGTCAGATCTGATTTGACGGTACATGCACACACACACACACACACACACACACACACACACACACAAAAGAAAAAAGAAAATCTACCTTTAAAAAAGAAAGCCCTTTTAAAATATTAAAAATAAAACTCACCAAAAACACTATAACAGCATTATGCCAAGTGAACTAACTTGGTCCAGTAAGGACAAATACTGTGTCAGGCCATTATTACAGAACGTGTTTGAGGGGTGAGAAAAGGGGACACGGGGTGGTTAATTATAGGGTCGTACAATTCGATGGTGGAGGCGGAGGGGTGGGAAAAAGAAATGGAAAGATTCAGTGTGAAAATGTGTACAGATTTTGTAAGCAAACTAGTATAAAGTAAAATTTTTATTAAAAGAAAGAATTAAAACCAAAATGCTATAATATTTGCACTGAATGGACATCTTACATCATACACAAAAATCAACTCAGAGTAGATCAAAGACCTAGCAGTAAAGCCCAAAACCATAAAGATCATAAGAGACAAAATGAGACCAAACTTGAGAAGACCTGGCCTGAGGCATAAATAGGCTTGCAGACATAACCAGAAACACATAACCAGGAGAAGATAAAATTGGTGTATGGGCCCTTCTAAAAATCAAGTCTCTATATGCATCAAAACCTGTTGTAAAAAAACAGTGAAAAGAAAACCTGCGGACTAGGGAAAAAACATTTGGCAATGCCACCTATCTTAGACAGGGGTCTCATAATGTAAATTTACAAATGGGCAAAATACATGAAAAGACTTCACAAAGGAAGATATTTGGATAACCAACAGACACAAGAAGAAATGTTCAAAATCACTGGCAATCAGAGAGATGCAAATAAAAACAACAATGAGAGATCATCTCACCCAGTGGCAGTGGTAAAGTATAACAGGACAGCAAGCAATAAAATGTTGGAGAGGATGTGGAGAGATAGGAACTCGCATATACTGTTGGTGGGATTGTAAAATGGTACAACCAATCTGGAAGGCAGTTTGGCATTTCTTAAAAAAAGCTGAACATAGAAATTCCCTATGACCCAGCTATTCCACTACTAGAAATCTACCATAGAAATTAAAACTGAGGCAAGGGTGGAGATATACACACCTATGAACCACCAACATTATTCACAATAGCAAGGAAATAGAAACAGCCCAAATGTCCATCAACAAATGAATGAACTGAGAAATTGTAATACATTCACACAATGGAATACTGTGCTACCTTAAAGAACAACCATTTTGTAAAATACTATATAACTTGAGAGTTTCTAGAGGGCATTGTGCAGTGTAAAATAACTGAGCCTCAAAAGGACAAAGACTATATAATACCATTATTGTAAAAATAGGATAACTTAGTAAGGTGTGCATAAATGTCTGGAAGGGGGAAAGGGACAGGTAAAAGGGGAGGGCTGTAAAACACTAAGATAGCAGAGTTGAGGTGGATAGGTAGTTGGAATAATAATAGGCAAAGATCAGTAGTTTTGAGGTCTATAAAATATAATGTATATAAATGTGTGAAACAATGTAAATGAAAGAGTGCATAAAAACTACATGGATGAAACAATGTATACAAATTATTGTATGCAAGCCAGTGAAAGAAGATACATGTATTGCATTTCCCTGTTCATTAATTAGTCTGTTACACTATTTCTTTTTAGCTTTTCATTATAACTAGTCATCCTACTTCTTTGCTGTGATTCTCATTTCTGTTAATATTTTTATCCTGTGCTTAACTGTCTTATGAGTTTTATCACTGGATGTGCTGCTTTTTGTTCTTACGTGGTTTACATTCTAAGGAATGAGTGCCTCTTGGTGTTACATTTTGTTTGGTGAAAGTTGAGTTGTATCATTGTTTTGTGTACTTGTCGAGTATGATTGATAGTGACCCCATGAATAACAGCCTGAGCCCTGCCCTATTCTGTGCCAACCGCTTAATTTCTGACATACTTGAGCGCATTGCTGTAATCTTGTGTCAGTCACTGACCTTCAACCTTTCCAAGTACAATATTCCTCTCCAAGGAATAGGCCCTCCTAACAACATGCCTCAAGTGTGTGAGATGAAACTTTATCATCTTTGCCTTCAAGAAGCACTCTGGTTGTTCTTTATTCAAAACATATGGATCCACGATCAATACCCTTGGTATTAGCACTCAGGAGATGTATTGCCTTGGGCAAGTCTGCTGTCAGGGACCTCTCCAGATTACTGAGAAGCAGTGATGTCAGTTCAAAAGATTTAAGGTACAACTGATCCCAGCCATGGTGTTTCCAGTCACTTGCTGTGCATCTGAGAGCTGAGCAATAAATGAGGATGACGGAAAAATGTATGCCTTTGAGTGTGGTGGTGAAGAAGAGTGAATGAGTTTTGCTCCTAGTTGAAAAGTGCCTGAGGGCCATAGTCTTTGGGATAACATCAGTCTCTTGGACCAGTAAGCCTGGCTTTGTTTGTTGTTTAGTTCCACACTCCTATTCTGCCCTAGACTTTGTTTTGTGATTCCTTTTAGACTTGTCAGCAGTGGTAGCTGGGCATCATCTACTCTGGTTTCTGGATTGTGGAAGTTGAAGTTCATATGTCTTGTTAGTCCTTTGGACTAAATGTCTCAGTACTTAGTTGCTATTCTTCCCTCTTTTGTTCCAGACAGGGAGAGACCAATAATTGCACTTTAGATGACTGCTTCAGTCACTACTTATCTGAGTATAGAACACTGAATGTAGATAAGACCCCACTCCCTCACTCTACTGTAAGTAGATTGTAGAACTTTGCCTTTGTGGACCGTGTTATACCAGTTGGTCTTGATATCCCTTGAAACTATGGTTGTGAGGCCTTTTGACTAGCAACTCATTCTCAGAGTGTCTGGTTATGATTAAGAAGCTTCCAGAGCGTCTGGCTCTTGTTAGTTGTGCTGTAGCCTGGTTGTACTTAGAACATATTCTAATGTGAAAGTAGAAATTACTGTCCGTTAAATTTATGTATGGTCATGGATGAAAACTTGGTATTTTTGATAAGTGATTTCTCAGTCTCATTTCTTCTATTTTTTCTTAATGGAGCTTCAATTACATGAGTGTTAGATTGCTGATACTGTTCTATTGGTTATAAACTTTTTTTAAAAAATTAAATTTCTCAAGATTTATTAATTCTGACTAATTCTGTTTACTCATCCTTTAATTCTCATTCTGTTAATATTATTACTTTTCTTTGGAACATTGGATTTTTTAGTTCTGGAAGTTCTGTTACTGAAAGTTTCTTTTTTGTATTGAAATTCTTCACCTGTTCATTCATATTAATATTTTCTTGTAAGTCATCAAATTTTACTAGCTGCTTCAAAGTTCTTATTGTTATCTTTGCTGTCTTGACCATTTTATGGCCATTTTCTGTTACTGTTTTCTTGGCTCAGGGAGCTCTGCTGGGCTAGTATCCAGAGAGTTGTGCTGCTACCCTGAAGTTGCATGGTGCCTTTCTAGCGGTTCAAATCTAGAAGCTCCTCAGAAGAACGATGGACAGTCTCCTGTGCATTTTCAGCCTTGGAAAACCCACTGGAGGATCAACTGTGAATCCATTCTGAGTTAATTAATGAGTTTAAGTTAGTTTGTTGACTGTGAGCAATCATTTGATTAATGAACACTATGGATAGTATGTTGTATAGAATTAAGAATTTTTTTTCCTCCTGAGAAGTTCATTTCTTTTCCACTGGGCAATTTAATACAGATAGCTTGACTTTAGTTGTAGGACAGTTTTCTTACTAGTTAAAGTATGTTATCTTTATTGCTAAAGTCTTTTGACATTTTCAGAGGAATACCCAAAAAGGTATGTGCCTGACTCTTCTAACTTGGCAAATTCTGAACCTTTTCACCTTTGTAGTAGGCAGCCAGAGCTATTTCTGCTTAGTCTTTTCAGTTTGCTGCCACCTTTTTAAGGGACATTCTGGAATCTGTATGCATTTATAATTCAGGGATCATCCAAGAATTTAGAAATGTTTCTATGCAGCTTTAAGGTAGTGCTTTTCTTTGATTTCCTCTCCTCAGTTCCAGCTGACATGACAGTACCAAACTTCATATATATATATATTATATTTTAAGATGGACACTGCATCTTTCTGCTTGAATTCTGGCTGCCATATGCCTCTTAATGAGACTCAAATCCTCTTAAGTTTCTGGCTGTTGTAGGGGTCTCCCTGATTCCTTCAGAGAGTTATTTTTTAGGGTTTACTGAAATTGGTAATTGCTGTCTGCAGGATTAATCTATTTAAAATTCTTCTACCATTATTTGAAACAGAACTCTGTAAAATTTCATTTTAAAATCATAATCCTGCTTGTTAGTATTCTCTAAATGCTTCATTGTTTTCTAGCATTTTGTGAATTTAGATAAGAAATCTACTGACTTGTTTTCTTTATTATGGAACAGTACATTGACAGAGAACTGCCAGATGTGCAAGTGGTGTTTAGAAGAGGCTGTGGCACCAGGGACATTTTAGCCAATGTTACATGGATCTTAGCTGAAAGTAGAGAGTACCAGAAGAATGTCTTGTTTCATTGATTATACAAAGGCATTTGACTATGTGGATCATAACAAATTGTGACTAATCTTGAGAAGAATGAGAATCCCAGAACACTTAATTGATTTATGTGAAAGCTATATTTGGACCAGATAGCAGTTGTCAGAACAGGGCAAGGAAACACTGCATAGTTCAAAATCAGAAAAAGTGTACGTCAGAGATGCATCCCAATCTCATCTTCATACCTTTTCAATCTATATGCAGAACAGATCATTTGGAAGGTTGGACTTTATAAGGAGGAATGTGGCATCAAGATTGAAGGAAGACTCAGCAGCAGCCTGCATTGTGCAGATGATAAAAGTTTGCTTACTGAAACAGGAGGACCAGAGGCATTTGCTGCAAAAGATCAAGGACTGCAGCCTTCAATATGAATTGAAGCTCAGCATCAAAAAAAAGAAAGAGTCTTACCACTAGGCCAATTGACAGCATCGTGATAGATGGTGAAGAGGTTGAGATTGTTAACAGCTTCAACTTACTTGGCTTCACAGTCAACATTCTTGGTACCAGCGGCTATGAAATCAAAAGACAAATTGCATTAGGAAAGTCGCTGTCAGAGACTTCTCTAGAGTACTGCAGAGCAATGATATCAGTCTAGAGACTAAGGTGCATCTGATCCAAGCCGTGGTCTTTGCAATTACTTGCTGTGCATCAGAGAACTGAACAATGAATAAAGATGAGAGAAAAATAATTAATGCCTTTGACTTATGATGCTGGAGAAGAGTATTGACATACCATGGACTGCCAAGAAAACAAACATTTCTGTCTTGGAGGGAGTGAAACCAAGTAAGCAATGACTTTGAGACTCTGTCTCACATACTTTTGGCAAGTGGCTAGGAGGGACCAATTCTTGGAGGACATCATGCTTGGAAAGTTGGTAGGACAGTACAGGAGAGGAAGACCCCAGATGAGTTGTATTGACTCGGGATAGGACAGAGCTCAGAGTTATTGTATGTAGGGTCACTGTGAGTTGCAAGTGACTTGATGTCGTATAACAGCAACATCAGTGTTTTTAAATCTACAGATTACAATGCTTTCAGATTATTTTATTTTAAAAGCCAAATCAAGAATATCATCAGTAATAAAACAGTATTTTAAATGCCACTGAGTTTTTAAAAAAATTACATATTTTTCATATTGATTACACTCTTAAATTGCATAATTTTTAATATCCTTTTCCATTATTATTCCACTTCCATTAACATAAATCTTCACAACTGGACCAATAAACAGTATCATAGTAGAGAAGAGATTGAAGTTGTCAGCTGTATAGTTTTGTTTGGATCCACAATAATACACATGGTAGCAGCAGTTAAGAAATCAGATGTTTTGTATTGGGAAAAGCTGCTGTCAAGGATCTCTTTAATGTGCTAAAGAGCAATGATGTCAACTTAAAAACTAAGGTATGCCTGACTCTGGCTGTGGTATTTTTAGTTGCTTCATATTCATGTGAAAGTTGGACAGTGAATCATGAAGATGGAAGAATCCCCATCGAGTCAGAACCTACCTGTAACTAACTGACCCTCTGGTGGGTTTTCACAGGCAGTTAATCACACGAATGGAATTATCCATCCTATGCCTGTGGAGCAGCTGGTGGCCTCGAACTGCTTGCCATAGCATTTATATATTCTGAGAGAAACAATCTTGTTGGGAGGCAAAGTAGATGTAGGAGAGAGTTACTGGAATAATGTCTTTAAATAGACGAGACATCTAGTTGAATCAGTGTGTTGAGTGAGCAAAAAGGCAGGGCAGGAAATTTGTTCAAAATGAATAGGTGGACATGTTAGAGTTTGTAGAAAGACTTTTTTTTCTTTCTTTTTCAATACCTTGTGTTGTGATTTGGGTGAAAGTTGACAGAAAACATGAGTTTTTCCTTCAACAGTTCATATACATTTTGTTTCATACCCAGATGTCTCCCTGTTTCCTGTTTCTGTTGCTTTTTTTCATAACCTTTCTGCTGTCTAATGCTAATTTGTGCTAATGCTCTCTTTTTGTTTTATATATAGACTTTTCCATTTTCTGTAAGCTAAAGTTTTTCTGATTGGAATTCTGTTAAGAACAGAATTGCTTGCATTTCTGCCAGCAATGCAAGATAAGTACTTGATTCTCTTTATTGCCTGATTTTCTTGCATATGAGCTTTTCTTTCTTTGTTTTTTTAAAATTAAAATTAGGAATTCATCTAATTTATGATAGTTCATCCTTTTGATGTTCTTAATGTTTTGTTTTTGGCAAGTGATTATCTTTTCAAATTGACTTCTATATTGTTTACTTCATAACTACAATGTCTTGCTTAACTTTCAAGGTCGTTGTGTGTTTCCTATATGAAATCATCTAATTTCTAAGGATCCTAGATTCTTTTAAATTGGAAATTATATGAAGAGATCATAATATGAGTATACTTTTAAAATGTTTTTTATACAATCGAACGAGGAATGCATTGGGGGGGAGCATGAAGAAAATGTGCAGCAATGAATAAAAAAATCATTTTAAAAAACAACACTAAAAATGTTGTTTTTGTTATTTAAATTCATCAGAATGCTGATTAGTTTCTTTTCTTAATTCTTCAGGCATGCCCAAAGAAAAATACGAGCCCCCTGACCCTCGGAGGATGTACACAATTATGTCCTCTGAGGAAGCAGCAAATGGAAAGAAATCACATTGGGCAGAGCTTGAAATAAGTGGTAAGATTTGGAAGCCTGAATTTATGATATAAGGAGTGATTGTATTTTTTATTTTGTAAATATATTTCAGAAGCAGGACTGTTCAGTGTGAAAAACATATTAAGCTAAAACTCAGTACTTATACAACTTAGCAATAATGTTTTATAATTCAGAAATGATAGCATCAGTGATGTAATGAAAATGACCTATGTGAAATGCCTAGTCTTCTTGATATTTAATTCTCTGATAAAGTAGGATTGGACTTTTGTATTATCAAATAAAAGATTTTCTGTGGAATGGGAAGTACTAGTTGTTGAGAAGATTCTTCTTCCCTTCCCCCCCCCCCTTTCTTATTTTCAACTTGTTTCTAAGGGTAGCCTTATTCAGAAACCCAAAATCTTAAGACTCTGAAGCAGCTCTTAAAATTCTTTCTACAGTTCACACAGTTTAACTATATTCAAAGAAATACATAAATGCCCAGACCCGCAGAAGATATCCCTTCTCTGCAGCAAGTATTCAGTGTACTCTTAATACTCCAAAGGTGATGAAGGGGCATTATGTCTTGAGGCAACTTGAAAGACATTTTACCTTAATGTTAGCCTAATAACTTCTCTATGCTTCCTTCAATTTTATCTTTATTTTTGCCTTCTGAAGTAATGCAGAACAAGTTTTGTCTTCATCTGTATTGATTGCCCTTGATTTATTCCACATTTACTCCAGCAGATATACTTAACATATTCTGTATAAAATATTTTCCAAGTGCAAATGCATAGGCATATGGAAGATAGATAAGTGAAAACACAGAGTCACTATCTGTTTTGGAATTTATGATATGCTGGTGAGTGAGAAGAAGAGATTGTCCAAGTATTTAAAAAACCCAACTAATATTACTGCCAAGTCATAGAATGAAAGTCCTATATAGGAGTCAAAAAAGAAGTAATGAAAATAATTTTCTTCGCATACTAATTCCAGGCTGTGGTTCACTTACTGAGTAAACTTAAGTATCTTCTTAGTAGAGGTAAGGTACCCACGTGGACCTCCTGTTTTTATCACTTAACGTTTCTAGAGTGCTGGATTTAATTAAGCTGAGTTCACAAATAAAAAAAGTTTATTTTGTAGTGGCAGAAATGGACATTTCTATGCTTTCACCTTTGCTGTCAGATTGTACTTTTTAATCTGTTGTTGTGTGTTGTCCAATTGGAGCTGACCCATAGCTAATCTTCTAGCAAGTTTTCAAAAACAGTATATTTAAAATGCATGAGAGAAGATTGTCTTTGTCCTGCGGAGCAGGTGGTGGATTTGAACCACATGCCTTTGGGTTGGCAGCACACCCAAACAGGGGATTGGCTTTCTCGTTTACTGCTTTTAAAGCTCAAACAGTCTCTACTGTTATTTTTTCCTTTCAGTTTTTGCAGAATTGTTATTAAAATGTTATTCTGACCTTCTTTCCCCCCAGTTTATTTTATATGTCCTTTGCTCCAGGGCAATTTCCTCTTTCTAACAAATGGTTAACAAGTGGAATAACTTAGGTAAATGAGATTATGTCTTAGGTTAAGATGATTGTCTTTTATTCCCTTCCTCCTATTGCCTTATGTTGGAAACACCATAGAAGTCTTAAGTTTCTATTTATTGTGAATTTTCCTTATATACAACACAGGAAGATGAGGAACTCCACAGTAATGTTTTTCTTAGTTGTATCGCTACCAGCTGTCCTCTTGGAAGGACAAGCTATTGGTGGAATAGGTCTGGAGAATGGGACTTTATAATTTAAAACTCCAAATGGAAATCCAAAATCTCTGTAAATGTTCGTTAAAATTAATAAACTAAAAAAATCAAACAAGATGATTACATTATTATTTTAATCAGTCTTTAATACGCAGATTACTATGTCTAGAAATGATACTAAGGTATGTATTTTTTTACATGATTTAACATTAATTCCTTACAATCTTATAATAAAAAAATCCTAGGGATCTGAGGTTATTGAATCTTTTCCCTGCATTTACTACTGTACTTTCTATTCAGGTTCTTAGGGGATAGATACTAATTTCCTTGTGACATTTGGAGGTGACCAGATGAGTCAGACAACTCAGTTAATCATTACTTTTTTAGAAAGCCCAGTTTATTGAAAGAATAGGAAGACAAAGTACACTGCACTTAAAAAAAAATACTATAATGCCTATGATGAATCTTATTTTGGTAGCAACATCTGAAATTTGATGAATGCCAACTGCTCTGATGATAGAAAAAATAAAATACCATTGTAAGACCAAAAGTCTTGTAATCACTGTACAAGTTCGTTAGTAGGATATTTTTTTCCCACTCAACGTGGATACTCCCTTCTTGTGCCACCATAGGCAAGCGCAGCTTCTTCCCAGTTCCCCAGAGTAGCCATATTATCCTTGTATAATGAGTGATTATTTTCATTTTAAAGTTTTTACAGCACTTTATATACACCTAAGCATTACATTTTATTCCTCCTTTTTATTTGATGTCTTTCTTTTTTTATAAGTTTATTTTATATTTATTTGCTTTTAAAATTAATTTACATTGAGTTTCACATTATCCTTCATTGACACTGTGTTCCATACACTCATTCCTATTCATTATATTTTATAAAATTAATCAACATTGAACTATGCCCACCTTTACCCTGTCTTTCCAGATTCCTGCCAGATCTTTACCATTTCCTATATCCACCCATCAAATTGTGGGACTCTGATCCCCCCCCGCCCCCAGCCTCCCCACTCTACTCATACCCTCCCTGCTTTGGATCCTCATAAATGTTTTACTAGTTAATCTATCTTCTGCATTAATGATCTTATACAGTACTTATCTGTATGAGACTGAGTTAGTTTACTCAGCCTAATGCTCTCCATTCCATCTCAAGTTATGTAGTAATTTTTGAAATTGTTGTTCCTGGGTGTTGCATAAATATTCTATCATGTGAATATACCACAATTTCTCAGTCCATTTGATTGTGATTGGACATTTGGGTTGTTTCCATTTCTTGCAATGGTGAATAATGCTGCTGTAAATATTGGTGTACAAATCTCCATTTGTGTCTCAGTTCCAGTTTTCTTGGGGTGTCATCCAAGCAGTGGAATAGCTGGGTCATAAAGAATTTGTATTTTCAGCTTTTTGAGAAAATGCCAAACTGCCTTGCAGAGTGGTTCACCAACAATATATGAAAATTCCTCTCTCCACATCCTCTCCAACATTTATTGCTTGTTGCTCTACTAAACTTTGTCACTACTACTGGATTTGAGATAGTATCTCATTGTGATTTTTATTTGCATCTGTCTCTCTTATTGCCAGTTTTTACACCACTTTATAGATACCTAAGCATTACATATAATGATTTTGAACATTTCTTCATGTGTCTGTTGGCCATCTGAATTTCTTCCTCTGTGAAGTCTTTTGCCCATTTTGTATTTGGATTATCAGCTTTTTTTCTTGTGGAAGCCTGTAGTATTCTGTAAACTTTTTTAAAGAGACCTTTGTCTGAGATGATATTGCCATATGTTTTTTCCCCAGTCAGTAGGTTTTCTTTTCACTGTGTTGAAAAAGTTTTTGATGCATACAGGAATTTAATCTTTAGAAGGTCTCATTCATTAATTTTAACTTCTCCTGGTTGAGTATTTCTGGCTGTATTTGTCAGCCTTTTTATACTATGGGCTAGGCTTTCTAAGCTTGGTCCCACTTTGTCCCTTATGATCTTTACGGTTTTGGGCTTTACTGTCAGGTCTCCGATGCACCTTGAGTTGATTTTTGTGCATGGTGAGAGGTGTGTATTGTGCTTCAGCTTTCTGCTGCTAGTAGTCCAGTTTAGCAACATTTATTTAAGAAGTTGTCATTGCCCCATTTGATAAATTTTGTTCTTTATTGAGTATCAGTTGAGTTTAGATAGATGGGTTAATTTCTGGGTTCTTGATTCTGTTTTATTGGTCTCTTTGCCTATCATTGTACCAGTACCATGCTGTTTTGATGATACAACTGTGTAGTAGGTTTTAAGATCAGAGAATGCTATGCCTCCTACTTAATTTTTGTTTTTCAGAAGTGCTTTACCTATTCCAGGCGGGTCTCTTTGCTTTCCAAATAAACTTGCCAATTGCCTTTTCTGTCTCTTTGAAAAATGAATTAGGTATCTGTATTGGGATTGCATTAAACATATAGATTGCTTTTTGTAGGATTGTCATTTTCACTATATTGAGTCTTCCTATCCATGAACAGGGTACATTTCCCATATATTTAGGGGTTTTATTGTTTCTTGCAGAAGTGTTTTGTAGTTTTCTTTGTAAAGATCTTTTGTGTTTCTAGAGTACTGAAGAGCAACGATGTCATTCTGGACACTGAGGTGCACCTGATCCAGGCCATAGTCTTTGCAATTACTTGCAAAGCATCAGAAAGCTGGATAATGACTAGGGATGATAGAAGAATTTATGCCTTTGAGTTGCGGTGCTCGAAGAGAGTATTGATTATACCATGGACTGCTAGGAGAACAAACAGGTTTGTCCGAGAGAGGGTGAAACCATGCTGTCCTTAGAGGCAAGGATTCTGAAGCTTTATCTGACATACTTTGGGCATGTTTCATCGAGTCCTTGGAGAGAGACATCATGCTTGGGAGGGTGGAGGGACAGCGCAAGAGAGCAGACCATCAGTGAGATGCATTGATTTATTGACTGGGGTAATGGGGTAGGTGTGTCAGATTGATCTCTGGAAACTGTGGCTGGTCCACACCTGTTCTGCTTGGGCTTAAGAAATCTCATACCTTCTCCATGTGTCACTGTCAGGAAACTTCAAGGACAGAGGACCTGATCTCAGAGCACAGGAATACCTTGATCTGTGGAAGCTATGTCTGGTCCATGCCTGTTCCCCTTGGGCTTATTTGATATGTCTTAATGTGTTTTGTTCTTTTTCTTACAGGTCATATAATGAATTGATCTGTAATTTCCCATAGTCTTGATTTGTTAATTACATACACATAATGCAGTTAGACATGGATGAAATAAAGTAAAATGCTTTTTAGAAACAAAGATGGCAAGATTTTGTCTCATGTACTTTTGACATATTGGGAAGGAACAGTCCCTGGAAAAAATATGCTTGATAGAGAGTTAGTGAAAAAAAGAAGAAAACCTCTAAATTAGTTGAATCATCCTAGTGGCTGCACAGTGGGCTGAGTGGGCACAGCAGTAGTTGTGAGCATGAGGCAAGATCAGGCACTGTTTCCTTCTGTTGGTTATAGAGTTATTGGAAGTCAGAATCAACTTAGTAGGTTCCTCACAACAAAAAGTTAAAGATTGCCCTCCATCCTTTTTCTTAAAATTTATCTGTTTAAGAACCTGTAGAGGGACATTCTGCCTGGTCCTGTGCCAATTTCTGCTGTGGTTAAGCTCGTTGTTATAGTCACTGTGTCAAGTCCATTTCACTCATTCACTGACATGCCACATTTTTAATCATGATATTTATTTCCAGGGATTGGCCTTTTTTGATAACGTGCTCACAGTATGTGAAGTCTCTATCCTTGCCTTTAAGTAATATTCTGGCTTTACTTCTAAGACATGTACTTTTCCTTTTGGCAGTCCATTGTATATTCTATATTCTTTGCCGTCATTACAATTCAAAGTCATCAGTTCTTCTTTGGTTTTACGTAGTCGTTTTCCAATGATAGCATACATATGAAGCAGTTGAAAAATACCATGACTTGTGTCAGGTACACTTTAGTCGTTAAACAGGTGTACTTGCTGTTTGGCTGTTTGCGCGGGTGTTGTGGTTGTTTTCAGATACGAAGGACTACTCTGCCTCCAGGAGCCAGTCAAGCCAGGCTTGGCCTAGGGTTTAAAGCAGCAGAGGGCTTCAAGCCCGGAAGGGGAAGAGGGGAGAGACGGCGGCCATGTTCTTCCAGGTTTGCTCCGCTCCGGGTCGCTGTGAGTTGCCTGCGACTGGATAGCACTTAACAACAGTATCAACATAGATCAGCTGGCCCAGAGGACAGAAAGCGATGCTACCAAGCCAAAGGTGGGTGACTTTTAATCCGCGGCCCTCAGGCCTGTCTTTTATTCTTTTTGTTCAGACATTCCTCTAGGTCGTATAGCCCTGGTGGACAAGTTACCGTACCGTGGTCACTTTTGGTTGCTGTAAGGCTGAACACTGTGACACTGATGTGTCAAATGCGTTAATGGTTGGCTACCCTATGTGAACAGAGAGTGGGGTGGAGCTCCCCCGATTAAAACAAGCTTGGAAGGAGGAGTGGCATCCACTTCCATAATAGCTTGCCCCCGGAAACTCTATGAACCTGGAGAGAGGATGAAAGGCACCCAGGTGTTGAGGACTCTCCTTCATAGGGTCGCTATGAGTCACCTGCGACTTGATGGCACTTAACAACAACAACTTGCTCTTTAGTACTTTAATGAGGTCCTTGGTAGCAGGTTTGCCTAATGCAATACAGCATTTGTTTTTCTTAACTGCTTGCTCCCAAAGGATTGTGGAACCAAGAAAAATAAACCACTAACAACATTACTCCACCTATCATGATGTTTCATTAGTCCACTTTTGAAAATTTTTGTTTCCTTCATATTGAGTGGGCCAGTCCCTAGAGCTGTTAATTCTTTGAGGTTTGCAAAATAATTTTAATTCTGTCATTTATTCTTCTTTCATTAGCTGATAAATGTTTCTAAAGGCATACTTTACCATGCCTACCATTTTATCATCCAGAATGGAGTTTATATGGGAATGGCAAAAACCAAAATACTTGTTTATTTTTGTTTTCAAAATAAATTGTAATTCTTAGACTGTTGTTGTTTAATGCTGTCGAGTCGTAGACGACTCATAGCGACCCTATGAACGAACGGCCTGAACACTGTTCGCACATAGAGTTTCCGGAGGCAAGCCATTTTGGAAGTGGATGCCGCTCCTGCTTCCAGGCTTGATTTAGTCGGGAAACTCCAGCCAACACTGTCCACCATGGGTGCCCATTACCACGATTGGCACATCACTGTCACAGGCTTCAGCATCACAGCAACCACGAGTTACGTCTGTACAGCAAGTCACAGACCAGGGCTATACCACCTAGAAGAATGTTTGACAGGAAGACAGTTTGAACCTGGCCGAGGGCCACAGATGACAATCACCCACCTTTGGCTTGGCAGCACAGCTTCCTTCCACTAGGCCAACGTAGCTCTCTCTTGGTCGTTGTCATTGTTATTGTTGTTTAATGCCGTCGAGTTGTAGACGACTCATAGCGACCTTATGAACGAACAGCCTGAGCACTGTTCGCACATAGAGTTTCCGGAGGCAAGCCATTTTGGAAGTGGATGCCACTCCTGCTTCCAGGCTTGATTTAGTCGGGAAGCTCCAGCTAACACTGTCTACCATGGGTGCCCATTACCACGATTGGCACATCACTGTCACAGGCTTCAGCATCATGGCAACCACAAGTTACGTCTGTACAGCAATGCACAGACCAGGGCTATACCACCTAGAAGAATGTTTGACAGGAAAACAATTTGAACGTGGCAGGAGTTAGAAAATTAAAGGAAAGAACACATGCCATTTCTCAAGCTGAAAGAATGGACTAACAAGTTCATGCTTCCCTTCTTAAGTATTATTAAAGAAAAGTTAGTTTTCTGTTGCTATTTTGCATGTTGATGAGTCAGTTTTTGTGTATATGTGTATACAACTTTTTTTTATCAGTTACACCAACTGATTGTTGCAGCCATTACCCTTAATTTATGCCAAATTGTACTGCAATAATTAGAATCCCCCTGCTTGCTAAATAGTGGCTTCTCTTCTTCCCTTCCTGTTTCTGGCCTCATTTGCCTTTTGTTGCCATTTTATTGTTGTTGCTGGTATGTGCCATTGAATTACCTATGACACATAGTGACCCTATGTACAGTAACTCTAAATCCTGCCCTATCCTGAAGCATTCTCTCTTTCTGTGACCCGTTATACAAGTAATCAGTCCATCTCATCTGGAGTCTTCCTCCTGTACTGTCCCTCCACCTGTCTAAACATGATATCCTTCTCCAAGGACTGGCCACTCCTGGGCACATGCTTAAAAGTATGTGAGATTGACCTTCAAAATCCCTGCCTCCAAGGAGAAACTTGGTTTCACTCTCTGTCGGACACATGTTTGTTCTCTTGTTGATCTATGTATGGTATGTTCAGTACTCTTCTCCTGCACCATGACTCTTAGACATTGATTCTTCCTCTGTCATCATCAGTCATTATCCAGCTTTGATGCATAGCAAGTAATTGTGAAGACCATGGCCTGGATCAGGTGCACCTTAGTCCTTGACTGTATATAATGGTTGTCCTTTTGTAATTAACTTGTTTCACTTGACATGTTTTTAAAGGTCATTTGAAATTCAATGTTGTTTAATGTTACATTCTCAGTTCTTATTCTTAATTATTTTTTCCCTTTAAAGAAATGAGTTTATTATATTATTCCTTCATATTGATTATTCTGTATTGATATTCTTTGGTATAATAAGTATTCTCTCATGCAATTTGAAATGTTTGGGGATTTTTTTTTTCCCCTAGCAAAATTTTCTTCAATTACAATTTTCAATATTCTGTTCTCGACTTAGATTTCTTTTTCAAAAAGGTCTTTTATCTACATTTTGTATATTTTTCAGTTTCTAATTCTTCTTTTTTTCAACGTAGGTGAGTGATGTTACAATCTCTCCTTTGATATTTTTGAAAGTATTTGTCTCTTTTGTTTATTTACTGGTAAGCTAGTTCTAGTTTAGTTTTCCTTTCCTCTGTTTTGAAATGTCTTATTTTCATATATCTTTTATTGTGTATATCACCTTAATATCTTTTACCTCAACTTTAAAAAAAGTAATAATTTAGATCCTTATATTATCTTTCTTTTAATTAATAGCTTTTGAAATATATGTGTGTGTGTGTGTTTGTATCCCAGAACACTTAACTGTGCTTGTGTGAAACCTAGATCTAGTCATAGAGGCTGTTATGCAAACAGAGAAAGGTTCTCCATGGTTTAAAATTAGGAAAGATGTGTATTGGGGCTGTATGCTTTCTCCATACCTATTTAATCTGTATGCTGAGCAAATTATTTGAGAATCTAGACTCCAAGGAATGATGTGGTATCAAGATTAGAGGAAGAAATATATTCCTCCCCAAAGAATTTTTTTTAAAGATTGGAGAAAGCCTTAGCAATAATCTTTATTACATAGATGAGACAACCTTGCTTGTTGAAAGTGAAGTGGATTTGAAGCACTTATTGAAGAAGATCAAAGAATACAGTCTTCAATATGAATTGCATCTTAACATCAAGAAAACAAAATCTTCATCATTGGACCTATAGGCAACATCATAATAGATGAAGATTAAGACAGTCAACAACTTCATCTTACTGGGTTCCACAATCAATATTCTTGGTACCAGCAGTCAGGATATGTATTATACTAGGAAAGTTTGCAGGCAGGGACCTTTCATATTATTGAGAGGCAGTGATGTTATTTTGAAGACTAAGGTGTGCTTGATTCAAGCCATGGTCTTTTCAGTCACTTGCTGTGTTGCTGAGAGTTGGTCAGTGAATAAAGATGACAGAAGAATTGATGCTTTTGAATTGTAGTGTTGGAGCCCCATGAAGTACTACAAGAACAAACAAAGAAGTCTTGGAGAAGGTACACCCACAGGGACATCATGCATAGAAGGTGGAGGGATAGCAAAAGAGAAAGACCGTCAACTGGGTAGGTTGACACAATGACTACAGCTATGGGCTTGAATGTGTCTGAGATGGTGAGCACGGCATAGGCTAGGACAGGGTTCAGATTGTTGTTCATAGGGTCCCCATGAGTTGTACTTGATGGCACCTAACAACCACATATATACAATAACCAGTAGAGTTTTATTTCGGTATTTTTCTACTGCTCGTTTTTACTTTTATTTTAGTTTCCTTTTTCTGAACTTTGAGAGCAAGCTGTAATCCAGCATGATTTTTCTGTCTTTATCACTGTGATTACAAATATGAGAACTTGTTACCTAAAACTTTTATTCTGTTCTTTCTCCTTTTTCTGAACATTCTCTTTCCTTCATCTCTTTTATTCCTGTCCTGTTCAGTTTTAATTCCATTCCTGACATATTCCTCCTCCACCCCAGCATAAAGTCTTAGTTTGTTGCTTTAGGATTCACACCACTTCTACCCTTTTAAATTTACCTTGAATGCTTTATATTCACCTTACAATGTTATCCCTAGTAGGAAACCAATACTTTGTGTCTCCATAGAGTTGACTCTGGATGTTTTACGTAAATGAAATTGCATAATAGGTGATTTTTCGTGACTGACTTCTTTCACTTAATATAGTGCTTCCAGTGTTCTAGCTTTTTTTTTTTTTGGTCTGTACTTTTCAATACTAAATACTACTTTGTAATGTTGGTGCCAAATAGGGTAAGGTTCCGCTCTCTTGTTCATAGGTTTGCTTTGTGTTGTGGTCAACACGATAGCACCATGGATAGACTAAATTTATTTTACTTAGGAGTTGCTAGACATTTGGGGTTCCCCCCTCCCCGATCTTTTGGCTTTTAAGAATAATGTTGTGATCATTGTTGATTTACAAGATTTCGTGGGAACATTTGCTTCACTTCTCTTTGGTACATCCCATGGAGGGAGTCCTCATGGTGTAGTTCATAAGGAGTTGTGCTGCTAACCCAAAGGTGGCACCTTTGGCAGTTTAAACCCACCAGTGTCTTCTTTGAAAAGGTCAACAAAATCGATACTCCACTAGCAAAACTCACAAAAGAAAAGAGAGAGAAGACGCAAATAATCCGAATAAGAGATGAATCAGG
>NW_006399971.1:3143890-3155680 GCF_000299155.1 Elephantulus edwardii
TGATTTACAGCCTCCAAAATCCTCTAGAGGGTCAGCTATGAATTGGTTCTGACTCACTTGCCAAGAAAACAAATAAGTCTGTGCTAGAGAAAATGAAACCTGTTTGCTCATTGGAGACAAAGATTTTAAAACTCTTTTTCACATAACTTTGGACAAATATCCAAGAGGGCGTAGTCTTTGGGGAAGAACATCATGCTTGGAAGGCATCAAATGCCATGTTGTGTGTGGCCTTGAGTCAGCTTCTACTCATAGTGAGTGTGAACAATGGCTCTGAACTTTACCTCATCTTTAGCCAACCTCACCATTGCTGACACTCTTGATTCCATTGTCACAGTCAGTGTCAGTCCATCTCATCCACGCTGTGACTATTCTTGCAGTGGTGTTCTTCTCCAAGGATTGATCCCCTTCTGGTAACATGACCAAAGTATGTGAGATGGAGTTTAAAAATCCTTTCCCCCAAGGAACAACCTAATTTCACCCACTCTAGAATAGACCTGTTTGTTCTCATGGCAGTACATAGTATGTTCAGTACTCTTCTCTAGCACCACAACTTATAGGCAACAATTCTTCTGTAATCCTTAGTCATTGGCCACCTCTCAGATGCATACCAAGCAGTTGAGAAGACCATATCATGGATCAGGCACACCTTAGTCTCTGGACTGACACTGTTGCTGTTTAACCTTTTGGAGAGGTCCCTGACAGCAGGCTTTCCTAAAGCAACTCATCTTTTGCATTTCTGACTTACGGTGCCAAGAGTGTTGATGGTGGATCCGAGCAAGATGAAATTATTAACAACTTTAGTCTTTTCTCCAGCTGTCATGATGCTGCCAGTTTGCCTAGTGGTGAGAATCTTTGTTTTAAGTCCTCATTTTCAGCAAGCACAGTTGTATGATCTGCAAAATGCAGATTGTTGGTGAGTCTTTGTCCAATCCTCCTGCCACATTCTTCAGATAGTCCTGCTCCTTGAATGATTTTTTTAAGTGTATGTATTGAATAGATATGAAGAAAGGGTACAATCCTGATAAACACCATTCCTAATTTTAAACCATGCAGTATTTCCCTTATTCTGTTAGGACAACTCTCTCTTGGTCTGAGTATAGTTTTCTCATGAGTACTGTTAAGTAATCTGATCTGGGATTCCCATTCTTATTGTTAACCATAATTTGTTATGATCCACAGAGTTGAATGCCTTTGCATAGTCACTAAAACACAAACATCTTTATGGCATTCTCTGCTTTTAACCAAGGTCCACCTAACATAAGTAGTGATAACCCTTTAGCCATGTCCTTTTTTGAATGCAGTTTGAATTTCTAGCAGTTTCCAGTCTATGTAGTATTTAGCCATTGTAAAAATAATCATCAGCAAGATTTTACTTGTATATGATACTGATGGTATGCAATAATTCAAGCATTCTATTAGATCACCTTTCTTGGAACAAATACTGATCTCATCTGGTCATTTTGCCAAGTAGTTGTCTGCTAAATTTCTTCCTCTGCATCACCACCCATTACAGGACTTTTGACATCTAATGTTTATTTTATTATTTTTTGTGTGTGTGTACCTTCAAATCGGATCTGACTGGTACAGGAGAAGATTGCCCCTCCTTCTCCAGCAGAGCGTCTGGTGGATTCGAACTGCGTACCTCTGGGATTACAGTGCAGCTTCTTGCCACTCGGCCACCAGAGCTCCCTGACATGTAATTTTTACGGTTATATACTCTGTCCTGAATCTGCTAAATTGTAAAACTTGGGATTTGTTCTCATTTGACTTTTTCACTCATGACAAACATATTGAAAGGGCAAATAGGAATCGGTAAGTTGGATGTTTATATTTCAGAGACTGCTTATATGTCACTTAGTGGACAGTTGTTCTTAGGTGCCATTAAGTACAACTCACAGTGACCCCATGGATTACAGATCTGAATGCTGTCCTGTTCTGTATCATTCTTATCATCTTGGATATTCTTTCTGTCATTGCTGCAATCATTTTGTCAAATCCATCTAGTTCAGAGTCTTCCTTTTGCTGACCCCTCTCCCTTTCCAAGCATGATAACCTTTTCCAAAGAGTAGCCTCTCCTAGCAACATGCCCAAAATATGAGATGAAATTTTACCATCCATGTCTCTGAGGAACACTCTGGTACTTCTTCCAAAACATAACTGGTCTTTTTGGCAGTCCATGGGATATTGGATATTCAGTGATCTTCTCCAGTGCCATAGCGCAAAGGTAGCAATTCTTCTGTCATCCTTATTCCTTGTCCAGCTAGCAAGTGAATGAAAAGGCCATGGCCTGAATCAGGCACTCTTAGTCTTCAGACTGGTGGTATTGTTCCTCAGTAATTTGGAAAGGTCCCGGACATCAGGCTTGCCCAGTGCAATATGTCTCCTGATCGCCTGACTACTGGTACCAGTGGTGTTGTTTGCGAATCCAAGCAAGATGGAATTGTTGACAATTACAACCTTTTCTCCATCTATCATTATATCGGTTATTGGTCTAATAGTGAGAGTTTTTGTCGTCTTGATGTTGAGATGCAATTCATATTGAAGGCTGTGGTCTTTGGTCCTCTATAGTAAGTGTTTCAGATACAGATATTTTATAATAAGAGTATTCCCAGATTAACATTACCTTCATTTATCCATTATTTAACATTTTTCTTTGTGTAGACCCAAGTTTCTGACCTATATATCTTTCTCTTAATCTTTGAAAATTTTTCAGTAATGTTTTTTCAAAGACATGTCTACTGGCAATCCCTTAATTTTTAAGGATAATTTTTCTTTTTTTTAATTTATAACATATATTTGTGAAAAACATGTGTGGGGGTACAGGGGGGTGAGGATTGGGAGCAGAAGAGTGAGGATGGTAGGGATGAAATCACAGGGCTGTAAAATTTGGTGGGTGGGGAGAGTGGGCAGAGGAAATGAAAAAGATTCAGTGGGGACCAGAAGAGACAGTAATGGTGAGCACAGTCCAACAGTGACTAATTTTTTTTTTCTTTAAATTAACAAATTGTCTTATTCACTTGTGGGTTTCTCATTTGAGAACGGGGCACAGTCTCTGGCTTCTTCATGCTGAACAGGGACATTGATGTGAAGAGGGAAGAAAAGCCCACTTTAACACCTTACTGGTCCTGGGTTGAAGCTGCATGCCTTCTTGGTCAGAAGACATTTTCCTGACGTTTTCTGCCCTCTGAACTGCAAAGTGTTTGCCAAGATGAGTCCAGTGGGGATGGCTGGCTGAACCCTGAGGCTCCATCCTCCTTCACTTCCTTAGCTGGCAGTTATATTTCCCTTTTGTCTCTGGAACTTGGTTCAGGTCTGCGGCAAAACTCAGTGTTAGGGTTACCTATAGGAAAAGAAGCAAACTTAGAACATACTTGTGAATTACAAAGAGAAGGGCTTTAGAGGTTATACTTACAGATGTACTGGGGAAGGAAGTAGAGGAAAGTGTCTTAGATAAAATTCTTTGTATACCCAAGGGGGCATTCCCCTGCCACCTGAAGACCCTCCCCATCTCCCCAGGGGCCTGCGGTTCTTCCCAGGGGCCTGGCGGCACACCCCAAGGGCCAGATGGCACCCCTTCAAAGCCTAAACCCTGTGCCCCACTGAAGACCATGGCCAGGACCCCCGGTTCCAGCGCTGCCACCATTGCCCCCCTCCCCTCCACCAAGGGGTCAGATTGCATCTCGAAGATAGGCATCACTACCCTCCCCTTTTACCAATGGAAAAGGGGTTTTGAGAATCGAAACAGTTCTTGGCAGCAGTAGTCAAATTAATAGATGTGGTGCATTGAGGAGATCTTCTGTCTTGGATCTGTTGTTATTGTTAAGTGTCAACAAGTTGACTCATAGTGACCCTATGAATGAAAGACCTGAACACTTGTATAACTTTCATCATTTCTCGAAGTTCATAGAGTTTCTGGAGACAAGCTATTTCATAAGTGGATGCCACTCCTGCTTCCAAGCTTGTTTTAATCAGAGAGCTCCATTAATCATTGTCCACCATGAGTAACCATTATTGTCTTTGTCATATCAGTGTCACAGTGTTTAGCCTCACAGCAGCCAAGAGTTACCTCTGTACAGCCAACTGACACTTAGAAGAGTGTTACACCAAAAACAATCAAAACCAGGGGATCCCTGGGATCTGGCCACGGAGGCCCCATGGAGCTGCAGTGGTGGTTTGGGCTCAGCAGTAGGGGGGCTGGGAGCTATGGGACTCACCTATTCTTTTTTGGCAGTCTTTGTCCTCTTAATGTTGAACCTTGAGCCATATTAAAGACCAGTAATCAACTGTTTAATTGTTCAGTTATCTATTAACTGTGGGGGGCCATGGTAGCCCGTTCCTATGTAGCTTGCCACTCCTCTAGCTCCTTATGCTGTTTCGTCTGCCCCCGCCACTGCCATCTTGGTTCTCCAGTATACTTTTTCTTTCTTTTCTTTTTTTTTTTTTTAAATTTTTTAATTATTATTTGTTTTAATGAAAATTTACAGAGACTTTGGATTTCCATTCATACATTGTTGCACTTTTCTCCCTGCCCTCCCCTTACCCCCCCAGTATACTCTTCTCTTTGAAGAGTAAAAGAAAAATTCTTACATTGTTTTATAATCCCTCCCTCCAGGTCTACTCCACTATACAGCCTTCATTCTGGACTCCTGTCATGACAATAATACCTAATCACATATCCCTTTTAAACATTTCTCTCCCTCATTTGTTTTATTTATACCATCTTTCTCAGTCTCACCCCAACCTCATTGTCAGTCCTGTTTTACAACAGTGGCACTATGCAGTATTTGTCCTTTTGTGACTGAGATCTTTCACTCAGCATAATGTCCTTCAGGGTTACCCATTTTTAATAATATTGCGTGAGTTCCTTGTTTTTCAATGCAGCGTAGTATTCCATGTGTGAATATACCACAGTTTCTCTGTCCATTCCTGTGTTGTTGGGCACTTAGGTTGTTTCCAACTTCTTGCTATTGAGAACAAAGCCGCAATAAACATGGGTGTGCATATATCTGCTTGAGTGTTAGTTATAGTCTCGTTGGGGTATATTCCCAGTAGTGGAACTGCTGGGTCAAATGGTATCTCTGTTTGCAGCTTTTTGAGAAAGTGCCATACCGCTTTCCACGGTGGTTGCACCATTAAGGTTTCCAGTTTCTCCACAACCTCGCCAGCATTTGTTGCTTACTGTTCTGTTAACTTTTTCTAATCTTACTGGGGTGATATGATAGCTCATAGTTGTTTTGATTTGCATCTCTCTTAGAGCTAGGGATTTTTAGAGCTAGGGATTTTGAACATTTCTTCATGTGCTTGTTGGCCATCTGAATGTCTTCTTTGGTGAAGTGTCTGTTCATATCCTGTGCCCATTTTTCAGTTGGATTGTTTATCTTGTGGTGCTCAAGAATTTTATAAATTCTAGATAGAACTCCTTTATCTGACATGTCATTACCAAAAATTTTTTTCCAGTCTGTGGCTTCCCTTTTCTACCCTGTTGGAGAAGATTTTGGATGTGCATAGGGATTTGATTCTTAGAAAGTCTCATTCATCTATTTTATTTTCTCTTGGTTGTAGAGGTTCTCCAGTATACTTTTTCTTAATACAGAATTCTCAGTTAGAATCTTTTCTTTCAACACTTTAAATACTTCAGTTGTTTCTGCTTATATGATTTCTGAAAGAAGTAATTCTTATTCTTGTTCCTTTGTGATTTTTTTCCCCCTCTGAATTTGAAGATTTTGTCTGATTCTTCTGAAATTTAAATAGAAAAGCCTAGTTAGGGTGGTGTATTGTTTGAGTTTTGTTTTTTATTTGTTTGTTTTTAAATCTTGCTTTGTTTTCTTTGAGCTTCCTAAATCTCTGTTTTGGTGTCTTAGTAATTTTGGAAAACTGTCATTATTTCTTCAAATGTTTTCTCTTTGTTTTCCTTTGAGGAGTCTCACTATGCATCTGTTATGCTGTTTGTAGTTCTGTAAAAGTCTTTTATAGTTTGTCCCATCGTTTTCATTCTTTTTTCTCTTTGTTTTATAGTATCAGAATTCTCTTCTGACATGTTTTCAAGCTTATTCTTTCCCCTCTTTTTTCTTTACCCAGTTCAGTCTAAAAAACATACTCTCTATTGTTGTTAACAGCAGTTTTTGCTTTTAGCATTTGTTTTTTAATATTTCGCCTTCGGTTTCCATCTCTCAGCTTATCAAAACCCAAATCAAGCCCGGAGCCTTCAAGCGAGTTCCAGCTCATACATAGCAATCTTATAGGACTTACTTACAAGGCTGAAAAAATCATTATAGAAACAAATTATTGTAACCACAGAAGTAAGTGGTTCAAATTCACCAGATCATCTGCTGGAGAAAGAGGAACAATCTCCTCCTGTACCATTCAGATTCGATTTGAACACACAAACACACACAGGTGTTAAAAAAAAACCAACAAAGAAACAAATTATTGCATCTTTCTCCCACAGAGCAGCTGATGAGTTAAAACTGCTGGCTCATTGGTTCTCATCCCAGCACTCTAACCACATGCATTTATTCTGTTGTTTACTTTTCTCATTAAATTTTTTAGCATATTAATAATAATTTTGTTATTAGTTGCCATCAATCCAATTCTTTATGATGGTGATTTCATGTGTGCAGAGATTTCAAGGTTGTGACCTTTTGGAAGCCAGTCTCCAGGTCTGTCTTCCCAGGTGCTTCTGGGTGCTTCCTATTTTCAACGTTTGAACTTATACTAATGTTTAACCTTTTGCAACACTTAAGGAACCCTGATTATTATCTTTATTTTAAATTCTTTATCTGATAATCCAAAAACTTCTAATTCTATCTTGATCAAATTTTAATGCTTAGTTTCTCTCCTATTTTTTGTTTCCTTGCATGCTTTGTTAACTTGTACATAGTCATAGATTATGTAAAAGGAATTTAGGTAGAAAACTGTTTAAAGTGAGGTTTTATTTTATCTGGCTAAGCTTTAGGCTGTGTTGTTTCCTGAAACTGTAGGTTATTGTTGGAAATTTCTTTCATTTCCTTGTATTTCCTCCTTTTTTTTTTTTTTGTCTTTGAGTCTCTTTATATAATTTATTGAATAAGAAAACTCTTGCAGTTTTTTTTTTTTGGTTCTATGCCATTAATACATAGAAATCCTGTTATGCGTGGCTTTGGTTTTTTTATTCATATGGTCAACACTGGGCCAATTGGAAGCTTGATGGACAGAGAAGAGATTGAGATTATTGATAACTTCAGCTTGCTCGGTTCTACAGTCAACACTCTTGGCATCAGCAGTGTCAGGAAATCAAAAGATGAATTGCAATGGGAAAGTCTGCTGTCAGGGACCTCTCTAGAGTACTGAAGAGCAGTCTGGAGACCAGGGTGCCCCCGATTTGGGTCGTGATCTTCGCATTTACTTGCTATGCATCCAAGAGCTGGCCAGTAACTAAGGATGATCAAAGAAGAATCAATGTCTTTCAGTTGTGATGCTGGAGAATACTTTTGAACATACTGTAGACTGTCAGGGCAACAAACAAGTTTGTCCTGGAGAGGGTGAAACTGTGCTGTTCCCTGGAGGATTTTGAAGCTGCATCTCACATACTTTGGGCCCTTGGCCAGGAGAGACCAATCTTTGGAGAGGGACATCATACTTGGAAGGGTGAAGGGACAGCGCAGGAGAGGGAGACCCAGGATGAGATGAATTGACACAGTATCTGGAGAAGTGGAATTAGGTCTGTTGAAGATGATAAGATTAGCTCATAATTGAGCAGGCTTCAGAGCTAATGTTCATAAGATTGCTGTGAGTCACAGGTAACTTGGTGGCCCATAACAACAACAGAGTATATTTTGGTTTTTGTGGGGAGTTTGAAAAAAATTTGTTGTTGAGAATATGCATAGCAAAACGTACACCAGTTCACTCACTTCTCACATGTACAGTTCAGTGACATTGATTACAGTTCTTCAAATGTCTGACTATTCTTAACCCCCTTTCCTGAGTTCATTCTTTGCCATTAATATAAATACTCTTGTCCCCTCAAAGTTTTCACCTTTCAAGTTGCCTTTGTCCATTTGATCCCATATGGTAGTTCTTAGAAGAGTATAATGTTCAAGATAGACATTTTTTTCACTAGTTAGGCTAAACTGCATATTTTAATAAGATTTCAGTGGGGTATTTTTGGTCTGTGTTTTAAAGATATGTCAGTTTTAGGGATTTATCCAGCCCCCAGTGGCTTTAGAAAGTATGGAGTCTTTGGCCAGAAGCCCTTTTGATGTGATAAAGTTGTTTCTCTGGGACTGTGACAACATTGACAAGTATTTCTCAGCTAAATTTGTTTGGGCAGAGAAGGTGTTTTTCCTCCCTTCACTCCCACTAAGAGTGCAGTTATTGTTGTGTGCCATTGAGTCATAACAGACTCATAGTTGACCCTTCCGCAGGTATTGAGGCAGTTTAATAGCATGGGAGGACATCCTTCTTTTGCCAAGCTGCTGGTAGGTTTGAACCATGTTCCTTTACCACTAGGACACCAAAACTCCTTAAAAGGTCTAAAAACCTCTGAAACTCACTACCTTTGAGTTATGACTCACTGCAACCCTCCATTGGGTTTCCTCGACTGTAAATATTAGTGGATCAAGACTGCCCACTTTCTCCCACAGAACTCCTGGCAGATTCAACTACCAGTCACTTGGCCTTCTGTTTAGGAGCATGGCAGACTCTACGCTAGTGGAGGTGCAATATAAGGTGCTAGAGTTGGATACCTTTCAGCTAGCCTAGTACTTAACCTGGTACTATAAGGGCTCCTTTTAGTTGGATTAGGCTTTGATAGCATCGAGTCAGGTAGATGCCATTAAAATACTTGCCTTGAAGGCAGGCCTAATAAAGAGAACAGAATAAAATAGTCCCATAATACCTGGAACCTACATCTAATTGGAGGAGGTTGCCCTTCTTTCTCCCAAAGGAGAAACTAGTGGATTCAAATCCACTTTTGCATTAACAGTGTAACTCCTTACAAACTGTGCCATGAATATTATATAATTCTTACCCTGTTTTGTTTGTTTGTTTCTCTTACAGGAAAAGTGCGAAGCTTAAGCTCCTCTTTGTGGTCATTAACTCACTTGACAGCTTTGCATCTGAGTGACAATTCTCTGTCTCGCATTCCTTCAGACATCGCCAAGCTTCATAATCTGGTGTATCTGGACCTATCTTCTAATAAAATTCGTAGTTTACCAGCAGAACTCGGAAACATGGTATCACTCAGGTATGCAGATTGATGTAAAGCATAACTATAACACACCTAGAATATAGCATTAGTTTTGTTATCAAAAAGCAATTAACAATTTAATAATATTGAAACATAACTATCTTTCATGTAAAGTCTTTTGGTGGATTTAAAGTCAGCTAAAAAAATAATAAATCAAGTAGCTCCATTATACCTCTTTTTTGTTATGTTTTATATAATACATTTTTAAGCTAAAATTTTCAGGAGAATAGGGGTAAATTAATGTGAGGCATTTGTACTATGTTTCACATATACTCACCTGTACAGACATTTACCATGCTGGTATTTTTGGCCATTATATTTTGGGATAACATATGGTACTTAACACAGACTCCAGGAAACCATGAAATCTTTTTTTTTCCCCCCATGAAATCTTTTTGCTGTCTCAGGGCTTGTATGCATGACAGTATTAGTGCCTGGAAGAGAAAGAAAGGAGGGTTGATTGAATTTAGGGAGTTAAAATCAGATGTATTATGGGACAGAGCATGTGATTTATAGAGTTGAGATTTACATTTTGGCTTTGCCATTTATATGTTGTTTGATCTTGGGCAAATTTCTTAACCTTGCTAATAAGCCTATTTCCTCATCTGTACGTTGCTTTAATATCTACCCAGTAAGATTGAGATAAAGGGTAAAATCTAAAAACAACCACTTAATTAAGCCCACTATCTTCTAGTTAATTTTGAGTTATTATAACACTATGGAACAGAATAAAACTTCCCAGTTGGGCTTCCAAGGCTCCAAATCTTTATTGTTGCAAGCTCATCTTTCACACCGAGTGGCTGATGATAGCCAAGTTAAAGCCAAATTCTGGTTTAGTAAATCTGGCGGATTCTAGGGGACTATCTTGCCCCATTTCATATTACCTGATGTTTCTCAATTGTTATACTCAACTTTTCTGCTGCCTTCGACCAGTAAAAAGGAATAAGGAACTTCAGCTCTGTGGGTGTTTCTTTGCCTCTGTTTTCTAAACTTAGTTATTGCGTATATACTACTGCAATTTTTCATCCCCTGAGCCAAATTTACTATAAGGGCTTCCTTTTTCATATTATGTATTTGGAAACGGGGACAAATTACTGAAAACTAGTTTTTCTTGTTCTTTTTATGCCCTCACCAACCTCTAGTTTGCTCAGGAATAACCAAGATTCTTATAAATTTTAAGAACCAAAGGTTGCATAAGTAATTTGCCTTCGTACTTAAAATTGATAAATGTAGGAAATTACAACTATTTCAGTGTTAAGTGTCTGGTATTACCCTCCCCCAAAGATTTCATTGTTACTATGATACTTGTGTAAAACATAATTAAAATAATCATTAGTAATTAAAATGACTGCTAGAAACATAATCTTAATTGTGTAGCTCTCAAAATTCCTTTGAGTTGGTACTGCAGGTCATTTGAATTCTCTTTGAATAATTCATGTTAAGCTGTGCTATAATTTTCATTTCCCTAAACTGAGAAATGGTTTGATCTGAAGTATGGTAGACCAGTGAAGTCATAGGGTGGGTGGTCTTTGGACTGGTACTAGTTTTCAGGCTGCTGCTAATCTGCAATGAGATTTGGTGGGGGGGGGAATTGGACTATGCATGTTGACTCCAATAGGTGTTTTTAAAACTGAGGCTTATATTTTTTTTTCTTTCTCATTTAATTTTTCTAGTAACTTGTTTTTCTCCATTTTTTGTCTGTTGCCACAGAGTTTGCAGCCTCTGTACCATATAATGGAATAAAAATGAAATTTTGTCATTCTAGGAGTTTGTGTTCCTAAAAGTTGTATTGTGTATTTTAGCTGTTAGTTAAAAGTGAATGTGTCTTTTGACTTCTTGGATTTTTTTACATCAACAGGGAACTGCATTTAAATAACAACCTGTTACGAGTTCTGCCTTTTGAGCTGGGAAAACTGTTTCAGTTGCAGACTTTAGGCCTGAAAGGTATGACTTCTTATTTGTGCTTCTTTTATGGTTCATATGTATGTATTTAAATCTAAATAAGCAGATGAGAGAGAATCATTTTGCTGGAAGATTTGCTGGCTTACTTTTCTCCAAACTTCATCTGTTTCTTACCTATATCCCACTGATTTTCCTTTTGTTCAGCTGTGAACTGCCTCCTTGTTGTTGATTAATTGGGAAGATGCTTTTGCTTGTTTTTTCTATCCTCTATTTTAAGTTATTGCCTCTGTGTACTGTCAGTACATTTATAAGTTCATACTTTTTATTTTGCATCTCATTTTAATGAAAGTTTATAGAAAAGTTGGGTTTTCGTTGTTGCACATTTCACCCCCTGCCCCTCCCAGTTCACTTTTTAAAAAATATTTATTGCGTAGGCTCATACCTCATCATGTTAATAAAACAGCTTTTTTACCCTATGTTAAAATCTAAAAAAGTAGACTCTAAGTGTAGGTAAAAATTTTTCCTTAAACATGTTTTCTGGAACTTAATTTATAGAGTAAGTATATGGATATAATCCTGTCACGATGTTGTACTTCAAGATGGATCTAGAAATTGCTTTTTTTACTATGAAGGCAACCCCATTTTTCCTTGTCTTTTCATCT
>NW_006399971.1:3158540-3165344 GCF_000299155.1 Elephantulus edwardii
GTCAGAGGCAGTGCGGTTGGCGCAGGATAGAGCAGGGTTTAGGGCTTTGTGCATAGGGTCGCTATGAGTCGAAAACGACTCGATGGCACATAACAACAACAACAATTTATAGAGTAGAATGTGAATGCCTAGTTTGTCAACAATTATTGGAAAATACTGTTTGAAAGGCAAAAAGGTTAAAGCTCTACATTAACGCATGCTTCTTGTAGTTATGTGCCAGAACTGATTAATAGCTGAATTTTCAGCTATTTTCAGAAGCTGTAAATCACTCAAAAGGAGATCGCCCATCTTTCTCGCATGGAGCTGCTGGTGGGTTTGAACTGCATGCCTGTGAGCTGGCAGTGCAATGCTTCATCACTAGGCCACCAGAGCAGTGTGTTTGTAGATTCAGACTGCATGCCTTTGGGTTGACAGTGCAACTCTTTATCCCTAGGCCACCACAGCAGCATGTTTTTGTTGTTTTGTACCAACTCAGCACCAACCCACAGTAGATGCTCCAGTGGATTTTCAGAGACAATTGTACAGAAAGAGATTGCCCATCTTTCTCCTGTGGAGCAGCTGGTGGATTTGAACCATGTGTCTTTGAGGTTTTAGCACAGTTTATTACCACTAGGCCACTAGAGCGCCCAAAAACTTACAGGCATGTTTAGTACCTATACTTTTTTTTTTAAATCATATTAAGTGACTCTGTGAGTCATCTTACTTTCTCCACAGTGCTGTAACATTAGTATTACAAATTGGATAGTTTTAAGAAACAGTTTATTTTCCCATAATTTATGAGGTTCAAATTTAGGACCTGACTTTAAGGAATGACTTTCTTTCACTCTGTTCTGGAGGAAAGTCTTGATTTAATTTCTTTTTAGTGTCTTTCCCTATTTATTTGGTACTCTTCATGGAGCATGTACTTGTACTTATTTCTCTGTGCCTAATCAACCCTTTATATCTGATTAGGTTTATGATGGGATAAACCTAATAACACTCCCTAGGGAGTATTACATTCCACCCTTAATCCTCCTACAACTCTGGTTTATTGGGGAGGATCATTACATAGTTTCCACCATATATACTTGTATTTTGGAAACATAGTTCAACTCATGACTTTTTTTTTTTTTTATTTCAATCATATATTTGACGATGGTTTGTTGTTTTGGGGAGTTTTATTGTTCTGTCCTCCCATGTTGTAAATCATGTGTTCAACCTTATTGAACTCATCTCTATGAGTCTGTGTGGGAGATGTATTTAAGATTTTATTGTAATTTCTATATAGTAAATCATGTCATCGCAAATAAGGTGGTTTTATGTCTCCTTTTTAATACTTATGTATTTTCTTTACTTTCCTTATTGCACTTAACTAAACCTTCCAGAATTTATCATTTAAAACAACTGTATTTTAAAACTTACAGGGATATAATTTTAAATTGAAAACATAATAGCAGAACAAAACTGCTTACAAAGTAGTATTCCTTTTGATAAATTTTAGTATAAGCTCAGCTTGTCAACAAATACTGATCAGTTTTCTCTCTCTCTCTATATATATATATATTTCTATACCATATATATGTGTATATATACATATACACACATATATTTATATACATAAACGGAGTTCTTGTAGTATTGTCCATAGAGTGTGTTCACCCAAACACCGAGATGTTTTAAGTGGTTCCAAATCTTCCTGTCTCTATAGGAAAAAGATAGTCTCCTCCATTAAAGTATCACTATAATATATTTTTTTAGTAATCTTTTTTTATCATATTGAGTGCTGCATTCTTAAATTTCTTTTTCTGCATCCCTTCATGTGATTGTGATAGTTTTTTCACTTGTTAATGTAGGTAAATTACATTAATTTTTTAGTATTAAACCATCTTTGGAGTAAACCACACTTGATCTTGGTGTTAATTCCTTGTAAAGGAGTTTTGCAGCTATATTCTTGAGAAGTATTTTTCTGTAGTATTTCTGTGTCTGATTTTGGTGTCAGGTTAATACTACTGTTGTTGATTGCCTTCTAGTCGAGCACAAGTCATAGAGACCCTATGAGCAAAAAGCCTGAAGCCCCTCTACAACTATTGGCATTTATAAAATTTCATAGATTTTCTGGGGGCATGTTATTTAGGAAGTAGATGCCACTCCTGCTTCCAAACTTGTCATAGTATGTTGTTGTTGTTGTTTTGTGCCTTTGAGTCACCTGTGATGTATAGCAGCCCTATGTACAACAGTTCTGAACCTTTCCCTGTCCTGAGCTAATCTCACTAATTCTGACACACTAACCCCCATTGCCCCAGTTACTGTTATCTGTCTATCTCATCTGGATTCTCCCTCTCCTGTGCTGTCCATCCACCCTTCCGAGCATGATGTCCAAGGACCAATCTCTCCTGGCCAAATGCCCAAAGTAAGTGAGGCAGAGCTTCAAATTCCTAGCCTCTAAGGAGAGACTTGGTTTCACCCTTTCTAAGACAGACCTGTTTGTTTTCTTGGCAGTCCATGGTATGTTCAAGACTCTTTGCCATCACGACAGCTTGAAGGCATCTATTTTTCCTTTGTCATTCTTAGTCATTGTCCAACTCTGAAGCATAACAAGTAATTGAGAAGACATGGCCTGGATTAGGCACACCTTAGTGTCTGTTTAGATTGGCATTGCTGCTCTTCAGCACTCTGAAGAGATCCATGACAGCAGGTTTTCCCAATGTAGTTTGTCTTTTGATTTCCTGACTGCTGGTGTTAAGAGTGTTGATTGTGGAGCTGAGCAAGCTGTAATTGCTAACAACCTCACTCTCTTCTCCATCTGATATGGTGCTGCCAATTGGCCCAGTGGTGAGGATCTTTGTCTCCTTGATGTTGCGCTTCAATCCATATTGAAGGCTACAGTTCTTGACCTTTTGCAGCAAGTGCTTCAGGTCTTCCTTACTTTCAGCAAGCAAGGTTGTGTCATCTGCATATCATAACTTGTTAATGAGTCTTCCTCCAATCTTGTTGCCATACTCTTCCTCATAAACCCCTACTTCCCAAATGATCTGTTCTGCATGTAGATTGGAAAGGTATGGGGACAGATTGCATCCCTGACACACTCCTTTCCTGATTTTGAACCATGCTGTTTCCTTGCTGTGTTCTAAGGACTGCTTCTTGGTCGTAGTATAGGTTTCATATAAGGACCATCAAATATTCTAGGATTCCCATTTTCCTCAATTGTTAGCCACAATTTCTTGTGATCCGCACAGTCAAATGCCTTTGCATAGTTAATGAAACACAGACATTTTTTTCTGGTACTCTCTGCTTTCTGCCAAGATCCATCTAGGGTTGAAACAAGTCACACGTGCTTGGAGTAGGTGGCCAGTGGATGTATTGGTTGTTTCTATAAGGGAAGGGTCTTGCACCTGCTGGGTTAAAATACTTGTTTGTCAGATATTCTTCTAACAGGGTAATACTAGCTACTTAAAATGAATTTAAAAGTATTCCCTCACTTTGTTTTCTACAAGAGATATTACAAAATCTGCTTTAAAATAACTCTCAAAATAACCCCCACAAATCTTTTGACATCAAATTAATTCCAATTTATAGCAGGTCCTAACCCTATAGAGTAGACATAGAGTATTTGATGTAATACCAGCAGATTTCTACATCTTTATTCATATTCCATGGAGTCACATGGAGGATTTCAACCTCTGGCCTTTGTTGTTAGGTGCCGTCAAGTTGAATACAGCCCATAGTGGCCCTGTGAACAACAGATCTGAAATCTGTTCTATCTTGTACCATTCTTAGAATCTCTGATGTACACAAGCCTATTGCTACAGTCACTGTGTCAATCCATCTAGTAGAGGGCTTACTCTCTTTTGCAGACCTTCCACCTTCCTAAGCATGTTGTCCCTCTCCAAGGAATAGCCTCTCCTAACATGTCCAAAATGTATAAGCTGAAGTTTACCCATGTTTGCTTCAAAGGAGCACTCTGGCTTCAGTCTCTCCAAGTCATACAACCCAGACTGTCTTCTGTCAAGTTGATTCGGACTCATTGTAACCTTTCGTGAGTTTCTAAAGCTGTAAATCTTTTTGGGAGGAGATGGTCCATCTTTCTCTTTGCAGAGAGTTGCTCATGCTTTCGAACCTCTGATCTTTTAGTTAGCAGCACAAGATGTAAAGCACCATGCCACAAATGTTCCTCTTAGGTTAGTAGTAAGGGGCAAAACATTTTTGGTTTGTTTTTTTTTTTAATTCTCTAGAAAAAGCATCTGGGCCTAGAGACTTTTTTTGGGAGAGAGGTTTAAATTATGAATTCCATTTCCTTTAATAGCTGTGTTGTGGTTAGGTGCTGTTGAGTCATGCACTACTCATAGTAACTATGAGCAACTGCTCTTGAACCTTGTCCTACCTTACACCATCTTCTCTGACATACAGTGCAGTACATTTTTTTATTTTTTTTTGACTGCTGGTATCAAGAGTTTCTTGTTTGTTTTTTTAATATTTTTTATTTATTTTCATAATATAATGCCTTCACAGTATGTTTCATTCATATACATTTTGTATGTTTTATAAAATCTTTCATTTACATTGTGTTTCATACAACCATTCATATACATTCTATTTTATATTGGTTTTTAAATAGTAGTTTACTTACAACATTTGTATACATTGTTTTTCACACCTGATCCTTCCCATGTCCCTCACCCCATCATCAAATTGTGTGACCCTATGATTAATCTCCCACACTGCCCATCCTCATCCTTCTGCTTCCACCCCCACCTCCCCTTGCATTTTCATACTCCCTCTACAATAATGGTTTTATACAGTATTTATTCTTATGGGACTGACTGAGTTGTTCACTCAGCATAATGCTCTCTGGTCCTTCTCAAGTTAGATAGTGATTTATAGAATTCTTGCTCCCACATGCTGTGAATATACCATGATTTCTCAATCTCTTCGATTGTGGTTGGACACTGAGCTGTTTGCACATTCTTATGATGGTGAATAATGCTTCTATGAACATTGGTGTACTGTCTCTGTGACTCAGTTCTCATTTTCTCGAGGTATATGCCAAGCAGCAGAATAACTGGGTCATATAGCTGAGAATTTCTGTGTTCAGCTTTTTGAGAGTTGCCATACTGCCTTCCAGAGTGGATATACCATTGTACAATCTGAGCAACAATGTATAAGAGTTCCTATCTCACTACATCATCTTCAACATTTATTACTTGCTGTTGTGTTAAACTTTGCCACTGCTACTGGAACGAGATGGTGTCTCATTGAGCATTTCTTCATGCATCTGTTGGCCATTAAAATATCTTCCTCTGTGAAGTCTTTCCATGTCTCTTGTCCATTTTGTAATTGAGTTATTAGTCTTTTTCTTGTGGAGGCCCAGGAGTATTCTGTAAACTTTTGTTATGAGGCTTTTGTCTGAGCTGGTATTGCCAAATGTTTGTTCCTAGTCAGTAGGTTTTCTTTTCACCCTGTTGGAAAGTTTTTGATGTGCATAGAGATTTAATCTTTGTTGTTGATTGCCGTTGAGTCAGATACGACTCATAGTGAACATAGGAACAAAAGACCTGAAGCCTTTCTATAACTATTGTCATTTCTCAAAGTTCATAGAGTTTCAAGAGGCATGTTGTTTAGGAAATGGCTGCTACTCCTGTGTCCAAACTTGTTTTAAAACTAGGAGCTCCACCAAACACTGTCCACCATGGGTAACCGTTATGGCATATGACACCCCAGTAGCACAAGGTTCAGCATCACAGCAACCCCAGGTTATCTCAGTACAGCAAACTGACAGAAGAGTGCCATACTACTTAGAAGAATGTTTCTCCAAAAATATAATAACAACCAACTTTTAAATACAAAGTCCCTCGGCGAGGTCTTGTTCATTCTAAACAGGAGCCTTAAATAAAAACAATCAATATAATACGTTGTTGAGAAATGCTGCTGAGTTGCCTGCGACCCTATGTACAACAGTTCTGAGTTCTTTGCTGTCCTGAGCCAGTCTCACTAATTTCTTTTTTTTTTTTTTTTTTTCAGTCTCACTAATTTCGACACCTGTCTCCCATTGCCCCAGTTCCTGTATCTGCATTTCTGGCTGTATTTGGCAGTGTCTTTATACCATACACTAGGACTTCTAAGTTTGATCCCATTTTGTCTCTTATGGACTTTATGGTTTGGGGCTTTACTCCCAGGTCTCTGATCCTCCTTGAGTTGATTTTGTGTGTGGTGTAAGATGTGGATCCTGTTTCCACTTTCTACATTTGGCAGTCCAGTTTTGCCAGCACCATCTGTTGAAGAGGTTGTCTTTTCCCCATTTGATAGGTTTTATTTCCTTGTTGAATATCAGTTGTCCATAGATACCTGGGTCTATTTCTGGGTTCTCAGTTGTGTCCCATTGGTCTGTGTGCCTGTCATTGTACCAGTACCATGCTGTTTGCTTACTGCTATGCCTCCTACTTCATTTTTGTTTCTCAGAAGTGTTTTGCTTATTCGGAGTCTCTTGCTTCACCAAATAAACTTGTTTCCCTTTTGATCTCCTTGAAAAATGAATTTGGTATCTATATTGGGATTGAATTTGTAGATTGCTTTTGATAGGATTGTCATTTTCACAATATTGAGTCTTCCTATCCACAAACAGGGCACATTTTTGCATTTCTTTAGGTCTTTTATTATATTTTGCAGAAATGCTCTGTAGTTTTTCTTTGTTTAGATCTTTTGTATCTCTAGTTAGGTTCACTCCCAAGTATCAATTTTTGGTTGGCTATTGTAAATGGTATTGCCTTCTTGATTTCCTTCTCTGAGTTTTCTTTGTTACTGTAGAGGAATCCCATTGATTTTTGGATA
>NW_006399971.1:3165591-3166055 GCF_000299155.1 Elephantulus edwardii
CTTTTATTTTCTTCTCTTATTGTATTGCCCTAGTAAGCACGTGCAATATAATATTGAGTAGAAGTTGATGCCTAGAGTTTTGATTGTGGATCCAAGTAAGATGAAATCATTGACTTTCAGTTTCAATTTCAGTCTTTTCTCCATCTGTCAGGATGTTGCCTGTTAACCTAGTCATAATAATTTTTGTTGAGATGTAATCTATATTGAAAGCTGTAGTGTTTGATCGTCTACAGCAAGTGCTTCCAGTCCTCTTCACTTTTGGCAAGCATCCAATCCTGATGACACATTGTTCTTTATATAGTCCAACCTCTAGATAGATTTGCTCTGTTCAATACAGATTGAATAGGTCTGGAGAAAGGATAAAACCCTGGCACACACTTTTCTCCGCGGATTTTAAACCATGTGTTATTACTTTGGTCTTTTCCAACAACTTCTTTTTTTTTCTTTCTATAATTATATTTCTT
>NW_006399971.1:3170066-3210664 GCF_000299155.1 Elephantulus edwardii
AATTTATGTAGAATTGGTAACAGTTCTTCTTTAAATGTTTTGTAAAATTCACTTGTAAAACCATCTGGTCCAGGGCTTTTCTTGGTTGGAAGTCCAACAACTTCTTGGTTTACTTATATGTTTTACATGAGCATAATCAAGTGTTCTGAAATTCCTGTTCTTCTCAATCTTAGCCATAGCTTGTTATGATCCACCTAGTCAAATGCCTTTACAGTCAGTAGAATACAAATAGACATTCTTCTGGTTTTCTCAGCATTCAGCCAAGATCTCTCTGACACCTGACATCTGGAGTGATATCCCTATTGCCATGGCCCCTTCTAAACCTGGCTTGAAGTGACAGTTCTTTGACAATATATTGTTTTAGTCATTTTGGGGTGATACTTAGCAATATTTTGCTTGCATGTGATAGTAACAGTATTATTTTAAAAGTTCCATATTCTTTTAGATTGTCTTTCTTGGGAAATGAAACAAATAGGACTCTTTCCTACTAAGTTATTCAGGTAGTGGTCTTCCTAATTTCCTAGCACAGACTGGTAAATATGTCCAGAAGTTCATCTCTTTGTTGAAACATGTATTCTATCACTTCCTGGGGTCTTTTTTTTTTTGCCAGTGTCTTCAGTGCAGCTTGAACTTCTTCATTGCCATTGGTTCTTAATCATACATTACGTCATGATTCCATGTAACATGGTGGTTCCGTGTCAGCCAGTTCTTTTGATACAGTGATTCTGTGTATTCCCTCCATCTTTTTTTTTTTTCATTGGGAAAAACATGTTGGGGATACAAGGAGGTGAGGGTTGGGAGTAGAAGGGTGAGGATGGGAAGGAATGAAATTGCAGGGATGCAGTTGCAGGGATGCACAATTTGGTTGGTGGGGAGAGCAGGTAAAGGAAATTAAAAGGATCCACTGGGGACCAGATGATACAGGGCAATGGTAAGCATAGTCCAAATGGTGAGTAAACAGTCTCATTCACTTGTAGGTTTCTCATTTGGGAATGGGCGCAGACTCTCTGGCTTCTTCGTGCTGAACAGGGGCATTGATGTGGAGGGGGAAAGGGAGCACACTTTATCACCTTTCTGGTGGTCTTGGGTTAAACCCTTCTTGCTCTGTTAGAAGATATTTTCCTGACATTTACTCCCCTCTGGACTGCAAAGTGTTTTCCCAGGTGGGTCCGGTGAGTTTGGCTGACTGAACCCTGAGGCTCCATCCTCCTTTGCTTCCTTAGCTGGCAGTTGTATTTCCTTTTTGTCTCTGAAACTGGGTTCAGGGTCAGGTCTAGAGTAAAACTCAGTGTTAAGGTTACCTATAGGAAAGGGAGCAAACCTAGAGAGAACAAACTTGTGAGTTACAAATAGAAGGGCTTTGGGGGTGTTACTTACGGGTGTACTGGGGGAGAGGGTGGAGGAAAATAGCCTAGATAAAATTCTCTGTACACCCTAGGCAGTTTTTTCTACCCAGGGGTTGGATGGCACCACCTAAGGGCTGAGGAGCTCACCCCAAGGCCTGGGCTGGCTGGTACACTCCCTCCCCCAAAGTCTTCCCCCCCCAAGTCTGGAACCCACACCTCACTGAAGACCATGTGACCAGGGACAGCATTCCCAATTCTGGCACCACCACCATTACCGCCCCCCCCCCCAATAAGTGGTCTTACTGTAATTTGACGTAGTTGTCACTGCCCTCCCCCTTTATAAATGGAGAAGTGGACCTGAGAGTGGTGAACAGACCCCTCCCAAGTCCAAACAGTTCTTGGCAGATGCAGTCAACAGATCAACAACAGATGTGGTGCATTGAGGATTTCTGCCGTCTCAGACATGCTGCCACTGTTAAGTGTCATCAAGTCATAGACAGCTCACAGTGACTCTCATCAATTCGTTGTATTGGTGATCTTATTCTCTGGCCTGCCCAGGGATACCCCATCCTGACTCTGTGGCGGTGTGGTGGCTCTGCTACACCAGTGGGGGTAGGGGGTGGTGCCTACCATCCATCCCAGGTGAGAGGATCCCTGCGTTCCGGGGGTGGGTTCGGCAACAGGGGGCTGGGAGCCGCTGAACTCACTCATTGCTCCCTGGGAATCCTTGATCTCCTGATGTTGAGCCTCAATTTACACGAAGACCAGTCATCAACTGTTTAACTGTTAAAATTATCAATAAACAGAGGTCTGTAGATGGCCATGGTGACCCTCCTCCATGTGGTCCGCTGCTCCCTCAGATCACCAGGCTGTTTCCGCCACTGCTGCCATCTTGGAATCCCCCCATCATCTTTTGATGTTTCCTGGATCATTCAAGATTTTGCCCAGACACTTTGAGTATTGCAGCTTGAGACTTGAATTTGCTCTGCAGTTGTAGTTTGAGAAAGCCAAGTAAGTTCTTCCCATTATATTCTCCACTTCTAACTCTTTTCACATTCTGTTACAATACTTCCCTTTGTCTTCTTGAGCTGCCCTTGGAATCCTCATCTTTTACTTCTGCATCTCTTCCCTTTATCTAGGCCTCTTGACTCAAGTGCATGCAGTTTTTAGTCTCTTCTGACATCTTTCTTTCCCATCTTTATGTCATCCCATGACACATCTGGTCTTCAGTCATTAGTGTTCAATTCCACAAGACTATGTTGATTTTTTTTTTTTTTTCAGGTGGAATAGAATAAAGATTCTGTTCTGGTTCTTGTGGACTTATTTTTATTTTATTCATATTCAATTTAAACTTAAACATAAATAATTTATTCTGTTGAAGACTCATCCCATGGTGTGGTTATGCCTGCCAATACTCTGCTTCTCTAACAATACTTTCTACAGATATGATTAGTCTCATTTCTCTGTTGTCCATCAGGTGAAGTCCATGTTTATAGCCATCATTTGTTTTCTTAAAGAGGTATTTGTGATGAATAAAACAGTAATTTTACAAAATTTAGTCATTCAATATCCAGCCTCATTTCTGTCAAAGTCTGTAATTGCCAACTACTGGTCCTTTGTTTCCTAAGTCCTTTGCATTCCATTCACCAGTTGTTATTATTAATGACATCGTGTTTGCATGGTCCTAACATCCATTTCCTAAATAACATGCCTCCAGAAACTCTATGAACTTTGTTAAATGTTGATAGTTGTAGAGGGGCTTCAGGCCTTTTGTTCATAAGAGTCACTATGAGTTGTGCTCGACTTGAAGGCAATCAACAACAACAAGTGGTAGAGCTATTCAAATTACTATTTTTACACTTTATGGTATGACAGTATTTTTTTTGGATGTGGCTTATCTCTACTCTTAAATATGTAAAGTTGTTCGTAGAGTTACTGACTTTAACTGTCTTTAATACCATTGATTTCTTTTACCTTTTGTATTTTCTTCGTTCTCTTGCTTTACTTTCCCCTCAGCCCTCCAAAATCTTAAGTTGAGAATTAAGACTTTTCCTCTTTTTAAATGAATGTGTTTTGTGCTAGAAATTTGTTTCTCAGCCTTACTTTTAGCTTTGTCCTACACATTTTGGTAACACTTGCAGTCCCTAGGTTATAATCATTCATTTTATGTACAATCCATAGTTAGAAACAACACCAAATGCCTTTTCCTGAACATAAGCCCCAGCAACTGTTCACAGAAGTGGCCAGTTGGTATAATACCTCACTCCCTATTTATTCCATAATACCATTAACCTGCTTTGTCCCAGACCCTGTAGTGTTCTCCTCTAACGAAGAAGCCAGTGTTGGTTGTTGTTAGGTATAGGCAAGTTAAGTATGACTCGCAGTGATCCTATGAACAACAGATCTGAATCTCATCCTGTCCTGTGCCGTCCTTACCGTTTTTTGACTCGCTGGAGCCTGTTGGTGCAGTCACTGTGTAAGTGCATTTTGTTGAAGATCTTCCTCTCTTTCACTTACACTTCATATTTCCAAGCATAATGTCCCTTTCCTAGTAATAATATCCTCTATTAGCAACAAGCCCAAAGTATGTGAGACAAAACTGTGTCATTTTTATCACCAGGGGGGCATTCTGACTGCACTTTGTCCGAGAAATCTGTTTGTTCTTTTGGCAGTCCATGAGATAGTCAGTACTCTCTTCTTTAACACAACTCTAATGAATCAATTCTTCTTCTTCCTTGTTTATTGTTCACCTTTCAGATGTATGGGAAGTGATTGGGAAAAAGACTCATAGCATGAATCAGACTGACATCATTGCTCTTCAGTAAGTTAGCGAGGTCCCTGACAGCAGACATGCCCAATTCAGTATATCTCTTGATCTCTTGACTGTTAGTACCAAGGGTGTTTGTGGATCCAAGTAAAATGAAATCATTGACAACTTTAATCTTTTCTCCAGCTTTCATAATGTTACTTATCAGTCATCCAGTGGTGAGGATTTTTATCTTCTTGATACTGAGGTACAGTCCATATTATTGATGGCTGAAGTCTAATCTTCTGTAGCAATTGTCCTTCCTGATAGCATGTGCAAAATGTATGAGATGGTACCTTAACCATTGTATCTGAAAAGCATCCCAGCTATACGTCTCCAAAACAGATTTGTTTGTTCTGGCAATGTATGATGTATGTAATAGTTTTCATCATCATCTGGAGTCCTTGGATAGTGTAAATGTGTGGCATGGTTGGCTGATAATTTAAAGATTAATGGTTCAAGTTCACTCAGAGGCAGTTGAAGAAAGGCCTGCCTATCTACTGCTGAAAGATTAGTCATGCAAAACACTGTGTAGCACAATTTTATTTTTGTGATTGCCATAGTGATAGTTTATTGATGTTTACTAACCTTTTCTATTCTAAATTATTTTGTATAGTTTGTTTCCTTTGAGTCTTTGTTTTTTCTGGACTTGGATTATTCTTCTATTCCCTATGCTTTTATTTTTCCTCAATTGGTGTGATTAATAACTTTCAGCACTTTGGTAGGGGTTTCCTCCCTTTATTATACAGAATTTATCTATTCTTTATTCACGTATTTTGTCCTAAACTTGATGTACCTCTCCTGTGGCATGAATAAGACCTTTGATCCTTGCTATTCTGGACCCTACACTGTTAATCCTCATATATACCTCGCCTAAGCAAGGTTCACATTAGGCAAATTCCACTTGAATTGCTAACATCATGTAAGAGTTAGCATGTCTCCAGCCTGAAAATAAATTTAGATTTCAGTTCTGTTTCTCAATCCTTGTTGCCACCACTTTTTTGGTGTGCCCTCTCTACAGCTCCATCCACCCAGAACTGACTTAGAGCTCACAACTTAAATGGAAACCTATGCAACAATTCTTAGACCCTATCCATTCAGAATTAGGTTGTATTTCACATATTATGACGCCTTCCCCAGTTCATGTTGGCTCTCCTACCCCTCTGTCAAATATAACCGACTGATAGCTGAGCCTCTAGCAGATTTTTTCAGAGGCTATAAATCACAGGGAGAAGATTGCCCTTCTTTCTCCTGCAGATCAGCTGATGGATTCGAATCACCTTCCTAAAGGTTGGCAACACAATTCCTTATCCAGTAGGCACCAGAGCTCCCTTAGAGGCTAGTATTTAATTAAATTACATGTATTTGGTTTCTTTTTACACTTAAAGCCCAGTTTTAAAATTTACATATGCTCAAGACCCTGGGAATTTGCTCCTACCCTTTGTAAGTTAACTCTTAAACCAAATCTTACCCATCCTACTACATTATTCAAAAGAATTTTTTTAAAAAATCTCAATATAAGACTAGAGTGTTTCCTTGTTAGTTTGATTGTGTTCTTGAATTTTGGTGTAACACTCACTCAGAGACTGTGCATCTGGTGGTTGTATATACTAGCAGCTCCAAGGGAGAAAGATGGACAGTTTGCTGTGTGATTTACAGCCTTGGAAACTCAAAGGGGAGGGTCAGCTATGAGTCCATTCCAACTAGAAAGCATTTATTCACTGTGTCATCTTTCTGTTCTCTATGCTTTCTTCTTGCCGCCTTAATATGGTTTCACTTACTGTTTATTGATATATTTATCTGTTATCGACAGTGTTGACCAAGCAGAATCAAATATATAGCAATAGTTGGGACCTAAATAGACTATATGGTTTAAAATCAGGAACGGTGATTTGTCAGGGTTGTATCCTTTCTCCACACCTGTTCATTCTGTGTGCTGAGCAAATCATTTGAGAAGCTGGACTCTGTGAAGAAGAATGTAGGATCATGTATGTTGATGTAGACTCATCAACAACCTGCGTTACACAGATGACAACATTTCTTGCTGAAAGTGAGGACTTGAAGCACTTGCTGCAGAAGATCAAAGACTACAGCCTTGAATATGGATTGCATCTTAATATCTAGAAGACAAAAATCTTCGCCACTGGGGCCAATAGGCAACATCATGATAGATGAAAGATTGAAATTATCAATGATTTCATTTTACTTGGGTCCACAGTCACCACCTTTGGAACTAGCAGTCAGGAAATAAGGAAACATATTACCTTGGGAAAGTTAGGGACCTCTCCAAATTATTGAGGAATAATAATGTCATTTTGAGGACTAAGGTGCATTTAATTCAGGCCATGATCTCTACAGCCCTTACTATTCATCTGAGAGCTGGACAGTGAATAAGGATGATAGAAGAAAAATTGAAGTCTTTGAGCTGTGATGTTGGAGAAGTGTACTTAACATCCCATGAATTGCCAAAAGAACAAATAAGTATGACTTGGAGAAGGTCCAGCTAGAGTGCTCTTAGAGGCAATGATAAAGCTTCACCTCACATACTTCAGGCATATTGCTCGGAGGGACTATTCCTTAGAGAGAGACATGATGTTCAGAAACGTAGAGGACAGCAAAGGAGAGGAAGACCCTGAGCTGGGTGAATTGACATGGTGACTGCCATAGTGAGCTGTAGTGTGTCAAGTGAGAGGATGGCACAAGATAGGACAGGATTCTGATCTGTTGATCATAGAGTCGCCGTGGATAATACTTAAGGCCTCCTAACAACAAACAAAAGAACAAACTGAATAATTTTTACTTTCCTACCACACAGTCAACACTCTTGGTACCAGCAGTCAAGAGTCGTATTGAAAAAAAAAATTTTTTTTAAAAAAAAAAAAGAGTCATATTGCATTGGGCAAGTCTGCTGTAAGGGACCTCTGAAAAACTGAAGAGCAGTGATGTCAGTTCAGACTGACTTGATTCAAGCCAAGATCTTTTCAGTCACCTGCTATCCATTAGAGAACTGGACAGTGAATAAGGATGAAAGTAGAATTGATTCATTTGAGTTGTAATGCTGGAGAAGAATACTGAATATTCCATAGACTGCCAAAAGAACAAGCAGATAATGTCCTAGAAAGGGTGCTGACAGAGTGCTTGTTGGAGGTAAGGTTGATGAAGCTTCATCTTTCATACTTCAGACATGTAGTTAGACAAGGCTTTTCCTTGGAAAGGGATGTCATGCTTGGAAAGATGGAGGGGTAGCGAAGGAGAGGAAGACCCCCAATGAGATGAGTCTTCAGCATTGGGCTCTAGTCTCTCAGAGATGATAAGAATGCTACAGGATAGGGCAGATTTTAGGATGGTACTCGACTTGATGACACCTGACAACAACATAACAAACAAACACAAAAAATATTTCTATAGTTTGGAAAGTAGCCCTTAGTACAGTGATTAAGGCTGTTAATCAGCAGGTCAGCAGTTCAAACTCACAGAAGAAAAATGTGCAAGTCGGCTTCCATTAAAAATTTATTCGTATTGGAAACCCTCAAAGATAGTTCTAGTCTCATTGATAAAGTTACTGTAAGTGGAGATCAATTCAGAAGGTTTAGTTTTTTTGTTTATAATTTGGTAGCTTGGTAATAGGCATATTCATTGTTTTAATGGATCTGATATTTGTACTTTTTAGATTTACAAATATTTGATGATTACACTGCTTTTCATTTTAATCTTTTTTTGGTTGTTTTTATGGTCTTTTTTTATTTTCTACTAGTTATCAAATTCTTTAAATTTTCCTCACCCCTCCCATCAAATTGTACAACCCAATGATTAATCCCCCCTCTCCCTGAACATCAACATTTTTCTGCTTCCAGCCTCTCCCACCCCTCCTGGATCCTTATACTCATTCTACAATAATGGTTTTATACCACTTTAACCTGTTTTTATTTTTCAGGAAATCCACTTACCCAGGATATATTGAACCTTTATCAGGAACCAGATGGAACAAGAAGGCTGCTGAGCTATTTGCTTGATAATTTGGCAGGTACTGCAAAAAGAAGTAAGTGGTCATTTGTTTATGTCATTTTAGTAGGAAAACATCTAAGAATGTTGCTTAATTTTCATGTTTTATGTTCAACTAGTTTCAACAGAGCAACCACCTCCAAGATCTTGGATTATGTTACAAGAACCAGAAAGAACAAGGCCTACTGGTTGGTAGACTTCTTTTTCCTCTTTTTTTTTTTACTTAGTGCTCTATAAGTATACAATATTATTGGCATGACACAATTTGTGGGTATTATTAAGGCACTTAAGATTTGTTTGATTGAAGAAATAAAATAAAGAGGTATTCTCCTCTGGTAATCTTTATATATTATGCTTTATAAAGGATGCTGTATAGCTGTGCTTTTCAAATGGGGACAGTTTTATTCCCCAGGGGACCTTCAATAAGGTCTAGAACCATTTTTTGGTTGTTAAAACTTGTGACTGGGGACACAGCCTGCTGATAACCTGGCACGTGGAGGCCAGAGATACTGTTACGTGCTTAACATCCTATAGTGCATGGAACAACCCTCCATAACAAAAATTTACCCACTTAAAATTTTAGTAGTGCTGCTGTTGAGAAATCTTGCTGTCAAGCACTGATTAAGTTCAGTTCTATATAAATACACCAAAATCTACCTTTCTTGTAATTTTCCAAACCCTAGCACACATCCTTCATGTTTAAATGTATTTGATATTTCAGAATTACTGAATGTCTAGTACCCTCACTTGAGAGAGAAATTAAACTAATTACCTCGAACTTTTTACTTAAATTGTGTCAGAATTGGAGAACTTCCATGGTGTGTGTATGCCCCAGAATTTGATCTATGATAGCCATTTCTTTTTGTGTGCAGGACAGTTAACTCATTGCTCTCAAGAGTGAACCAACAGAGAACTGATCCTATAGTAGGTATTCAGAGGCTTTAAATTGCACAGGATGTATTGTCTGCCTTTTTTCTGTGAAGTCACTGATGGGTTCAAAATGTTAAGAGAAGCACTGCCTTTGAGTTAGCAACACAGCTATGGACTATGCCACCAGAGCCTCCGGTTGCCTTTAAATCAACTGTTGAAAACCCTTTGGAACACAGTTCTGTTGTGATATGATATACATGAGAACACCATGAGTCAGACTCAGCTGAGTACCAACTGGTTGGTTTAATAGAATTAACTTGTCAAGTTTCCACATTCTTCATTAACATTACTGGAGGGCAAGATCTTAAGTCTTTCAAGTTCCAGACCTCCTGTGTATATATCTTTAACAGATAGCACATTTTTTTCCACATATATTTTTGTTAATTGTTTTTATGTTTCCATTTCCGGTATGTTGTAGCTTATCAATGAGTATATATTAAAAAAATATGTCACACTTGAAAGATGGGCAGGCTCCTCTTGTGCAGTTAACGGCCTCTGAAACCTACTTGGATGGTCAGCTTTGATAGTACATAACATAACTGAAATTTGTTATGGTTCTTCTGTCATATTTGTGGATAAATAAAATTGTCTTTCCTACAGCCTTGTTTTCTGTCATGTGCTATAATGTTCTTTGTGATAAATATGCGACCCGACAGTTATACGGCTACTGTCCATCATGGGCACTAAATTGGGACTATAGGAAAAAGGCCATTATTCAAGAAATTTTAAGCTGCAACGCTGATATCATAAGCCTTCAGGTAAGTCATATAGACTAGATTTAAACTGCACAAATTCCCCAATATTAATTAAATCCAAGAGAAGAACTTGAAATGCATTATTACACTGACAGATTTAAAGTTTGGCAGGTCTTAAAATACGAGGTTTTCCGATTTTATTAAATCCTAGGATTATACCTACTTAGCTCCTCCACACTGTGCTTTAAAATTAAGCAATTGAATTTAAGTTGGTTTTAATGTATTTTCTGTGGCATTTACCTTTTACTTCCAGTGTCCCTTACACTTTTTTCAATTGAATGGCAGTGTTAACTGAAATTGTTTCTCCATTGCCAAGACAAAAATTTTAATTTATTACCATTGTTACTAAGCTTGTTACTTTAGCCAAGTACTTTTTACTTGTTGACCTGGACTAGTGATTTGTGAAGTCCTTTATCTCTAAGATTCTTTTTCCACATAAGTTTATTACTATAAAGAGAAGAGTTTGTGTGTCTTTCCATTCCATTACTCCTATATAACATAGGATTTGTTTATTGGTACCTACAAAATAATGTGGGTTTTCTGACTGTTCTTGTTAGGTGCTCTTGAGTCAATTCTTACTCACAGTGTCCTCGTGTACAATAAATCAAAACCTTACCCAGTCCTACACTATGCTTACTATCTCATTTGTGATCCTTGCAGTCACTGTGTCATTACAACTCATTCAGGGTGGTTTGTTTTTTTCCCTCTGACCTTCCTTCCATCTTTCCTAGCGCAATAACCTTTTTCAGGAATTGGTCCCTTCTGATAATGTTGCCAAAGTATCTTTCACTCTTAGGAGCACCTTGGCCAAAACTTGTCCATTCTAGATGACCCTGCTGGTAGTTAAAATACTAGCATCATGGCCACACTCAAGCCACCAGAGTGTGGCAAAGTGTCAGACAAGTGGTGATATGTGTTCTGATTTCTTTTAGATAAATTAGTACTCTCCTGCTGATCTTTCCTTTGAAATAATTTCAAGTGCTCAAACTGTATATAATGTTAAAGCATAGAGCTGGTTTTTGTCTTATGCAGTAAATTTGCCATTTATAATTTTTCAGGAGGTTGAAACAGAACAGTATTACAGTTTTTTTCTGGCTGAACTGAAAGAACGTGGCTATAGTGGATTCTTTAGTCCTAAGTCTAGAGCAAGGACAATGTCAGAACAGGAGAGAAAACATGTGGATGGCTGTGCAATATTCTTCAAAACAGAAAAGTAAGTCATTTTCTTTTTGGAAAAGAAAATTTTCTCAATATTTGCGGGTTTGAAATATTTGCAGATTATGGAAATTATTGACAAATAAGAAAATGAGACACTAGATTATTTTCCAGCAGAGCGACACTATTGTCTTGGGTTCTTTTTTTGGTCTGAAATACTTTTGATTTAGAGATGTGTTTAAAGTACTGCTGTTTCTTCAGGTGTTTATTGATACTTAATTCCAATTGTTAATCAAAACACCATTTAACTAACTTTGCCTCTTGGGTGGTAGAGGGATTCTTAAACCTAAACTTGGGAAAGGAGTTGTTTAAAAATTACACAATGGAATATTACAACATGAAATGTAAACGGAAGATGACTACATTATCTTAAGTTTTAAAGGTATTTCAAAATGCTATTATAAGGTATTATCAGTGATGGACTGAGAATGACTTAAAAGTTTATGTGATAAAAACCAAATAAGCAAAACCAGAAAATAGTAGCAAAACCAGGAGGAATTTTAAAAAATCTTTAGTCAGTGTGCTGGAGGGGGGGTGGGGGTAGTTAATTTGAGAGACTTGATTTAAATTGTAGAACATTTTTCATAATGTGATTTAAGTTCCACAATGTCTATTAAGGAAGTTTGGGAAAACAACATTTCCCAGAGTTAATATATTGGTATTCCCAATGCTCTGTTTGTGTGTGTGTGTTTTTGTTTTTGTTTTAGATTTGCTTTGGTTCAGAAACACACAGTTGAATTTAATCAGCTAGCAATGGCAAATTCAGAAGGGTCTGAAGCTATGCTGAACAGAGTCATGACAAAAGATAACATTGGAGTTGCAGTACTGCTAGAACTTCGAAAGGAATTGATTGAAATGTCATGTGAGTGATCTTTTCACTTCCTGTGAAATTGACCTCCAAAATTTGATTGTGCTGAATTTAACATTCTAAAGAATAGAAAACAGGAAATTCATTATGCATTAATGGTCTTGTTTTTAACACCTGAAGAAACTCAGTGGGAAAGTAAATCTTCTTAAAGTATTATATCCTTTTTCTTCTCTACTATGAAGTTTATTTAAGATGAGAAAGAAAGCATTGCCTTGAAAAGGTATTTCAAACTTTGAAAGGCATTAAGCAAAATGGGCATATAAGTGTGTATGTTTTCCCTCAAGAATTTTTCACATCAAAGAAATGTTGAAGTACATAATAGCTAAAATAACTACTCAGAAATCAGCCATACCTTTCCATAACCTCTTGTCAATAGTAACACCTTGTAAACGTCTTTTCCTATTTAAAGTAATTATTTAATTTTAAGGTTTCAAGACATTTGTTTGAAATTAAAAGTAGATCTAGAATGACTGTATCTTAAGAGGTTAAATCTTTCGTTATTTGAGAAAGAGTTATAACTGAAATAGTTAACCTGAAGGGTAGATGAGGTAAGAAATGAAATTTAATAACTGACTTAAATATACTTAACATTTCATTTTGTGAGACTTGGCTTAGGATATAGAATTAAGGCCAGAAGTTTTAAGGAAACAACTTTTTAAAAATCAAAGCTTCACCAGGTAAAAGTAATTATCTTACAGATAATCAATGTATTATCCTGAAATGTTCAAAACTCTGAGATCATGTGCATTCAGACACTTTTAAGGATTTATATGGGCTGATGGGTGGGATGTTGTGTTTTTATTTTCTTTTTATCTAATATAGCTGGAAAACCACATCTTGGAACAGAAAAACAACTTATTCTTGTGGCAAATGCTCATATGCACTGGGACCCAGAATATTCTGATGTGAAACTAGTACAGACTATGATGTTCCTATCAGAAGTAAAGAACATTATTGATAAAGCCTCTCGAAGCTTCAAATCCAGTGTGGTGGGAGAATCTGGATCTATTCCACTTGTCTTATGTGCAGATCTTAATTCTTTGCCAGACTCTGGTAAGAAAATGTTTTTTAATACAGAAATATAAAAATATTTTTGTAATGAGTTCTGACAATTCTAAATATTCTTTAGAACAAAGTTTTCATTTGTAGTGAAAGCTATGAATCAAGTTTTTAATCATTGAGTGATGGAGTAGGGGAAGCATTTTAAAAATAAAACAGTATTATTAAAACATAATGTAGAAGAAAGATATTAATCATCTTTTTTTCTGTTCTGTCATTCAATTAAGACAAATTAGTAGTACATCAATTTTTTAAAATTATGATTAGTTAAAATATAATAAAAATGTTTTCTAGCTTGTTAGGACAATATTAATCATCTTTTATAAACACAAAGTGGTAACTTGACATAACATGTATTTTTGTTATCTTCATATCCAGTGAAATCCAGCCTCTAACTCTAAAAGTTATTAGACCAGTTATATTGAGATTACAAAATATGTCAGTGTAATCACAATATAAATTTGATGATCTGCTATTGAATCTGAAATTTTACTACTTTTGGTGGGCTTAACTAGAAAAATATACCTCAGGTGGCAATTTAGATCCTCTGTACAGATCATACAAGTGATTTTAGCAAAAATAACAATAAAAAATTCAAAGATACTTAGTTTTTTAAAAGCTTCCTCTTTTGTTTTCCATCTACTTTTTTTATCCTGTCTCATATACAAAAAATCATTTATGTACAGGCATCTCTGGTAGAAATACATACTTTAGAGTAGTTAAATTCATTATCATATTACTTCATTTCAGTCACAACAAATACATACTATTAATAGAAATTGGGTTAAAATGTGAGGCATCAAAGGCCTTTCTTATGGATCTTATTCCTTGAGTCTGTTCCACCTTAATTTAAAAACCATTTCAAGAACAGGTTTGAGTTAACTGAAGAATGAAGACTGGATAAGCTGTGGGATGGTATTAAGGATGTCATCCATGAACAAAGCAAAAGGTCATTATAAAGACAGAAGAGGAAGAAAAGACCAAAGTGGATATCAGAAGAGACTTTGAATATGGCAGTAGAAGACAGATAAGCCAAAACAATGATAAATCAGGAAGTTAAAGTTAACAGAAGATTCAAAGACCAGTTCCTGAAGACAAAGCAGTGTTATAATGAAATGTGCTCAAGTCAACTCGCTCAGCATTTCTCAAGCTGAAAGAACCAAAGAAAAATTCAAGCCTCAAGTTATAATACTCAAAGATGTGGGCAAAATCTTGAATGATCAGGAATTATCAAAAGAAGATGAAAGAAATACACAGAGTTGCTGTACCAGAAAGAATTGGCTGATGCAGAACCATTTTAGCAAGTAGCATATAATCAAGAATGGTAGTACTGGAGACAGTTCAGGCTGATGGAAAAAAAAAAGCTGTAAAAATTGATAGAATCCCAGTTGACATATTTCAACAGAGGCAGCCCTGGATGTCCTCATAAGGTTGTGCCTAGAAATCTGGAGGACAGCCATCTGGCCAGCTGATTAAAAGAGATGCATATTTGTTTTCATTCTCCAAAGCGATGCAACAGAGTATGGAAACTGAACAATTTAACTGATGTCACATGTAGGCAGAATCTTGCTGAAGGTTATCCAAAAATAGTACACAAAAGCTGCCAGAAATACAAGCTTTGGCATTTGGGATATTATTGCTGGTATAACATGCATCTTGGCTGAAAGATAATTATAAAGAAGAATGTGGCTTCAGGATTGAATGAAGATTCATTAACTGCATTATGTAAATGACACGAACCATGCCTGTTGAAACTGAGGAGGACTTGAAACATTTGCTGCAGAAGGTCAAGGACTTCAGCATTCACTATGGATTGTATCTCAACATCAAGAAAACAAAGATCCTCACCACCAGGCCAGTACTCAGCATCATAATCCTCACCACTGGGCTAGTAGGCAGCAGCATGGAGAAAATACCAAGGTTTTTAATGATTTTATTAACAGATCCACAATCAACACCCTTGGCACTAGCAGTCATGAAAATCAGAAATTACATTTGGAAAAATGCTGTCAAAGCCCTCTCCAGAGTGCTCGTCTAGAGACTAAACTGTACCTGATCCAAGCCATTGTCTTCTTAATTACTTGCTATGCTTCCGAGAGCTGGACAGTGAATAAGGGTAACAGAAGAAGAAACCATGTCTTTGAGTTGTGGTGCTGGAGAAGAGTATTGAACATATCATAGATCGCCAAGAGACCAAACAGGTCTGTCCTGCAGAGAGTACAAAATATTTTGTTCCTTGGAGGCAAGAATTTTGAAGCTCCATCTCACATACTTTGGCCATGTTGCCAGGAGTATGTCCTTGGAGAAGGCTATCATGCTTGAAAGGGTGGAGGATCAGCGCAGGAGAGGAAGACCCTGCATGAGATGGATTGACGCAGTGATTATGGCGATGAGATCACAGTGAATTTGGCTCAAGATAGGGGAAGAAACAAAGCTCTTGTTTATAGGGTCATTATGAATCTTAGTTGATTTGATGGCACACAAAAAGAGGAGGACCCATTTTATCAAATTATTTGGTAATTACTGAAACATTTGAGGATTATTTTCTGGCAGTACGTCTAAATACTTGCTACTCAGTATAACTACAAAGTATAGCAGGAACAAGATGAGAATCTAGTCATATAATATACATACAAGACCCGTTTTAATGTTTAATAATTTAGTGTTACAAGTAGCAAACAGCAAATAAAAAAACAATAACAGCCTTGCTTATTCATTGTATAAAAGTTGGGATTTATTTGTAGTGTCTCATTTATGCTACAATTAGTGCCCAGGGATAGTGACTTTATTCTGTCAGTGACAGATGACAGTTTCTTCCATATTTCGCAGTATTAGAAAATGAATGTTGTGTACCAACCAAGTAAGAACCTACCCATAACTGACCCTGCAGCAGGTTTTCAGAGGCATGTAGTCGCACAGGAGAAGATTTCCCGTCCTTCTGTTGCATAAAATGACATAATAGACTTTAATCTTGGATTTTATGCCAAGTAAATAGCATAAGCAGAATGCCATGTTCTCAGTTACTGATTATAGTATCCTCTTTTACATTTCTGTGGCCAGAATTTAAAAAGATGAGAGAATGGGTTTAGCAGTGTTATACACCAGCCTTTTTTGAAATGTTTAACCAATAAAAAAAGATAATTGGGAAAACATGTAATGCAGTATTAAATGAAAAGAGCAAAGTTCTGTACATTGTGATTGAAACTATGGGAAAATGGTTTTAGGTAAGTAATGATGATTGTAAAAACAACAAAGCGTTTCAAAAAATGAAGTTGTTTAATATTATTACATGACTTAAAAAATTACTTTTGTGCACTTTATTATACTCATGATGGGACAATGGTAATTGTATTATAGGTGTTGTAGAATATTTGAGCACTGGCGGAGTAGAAACAAACCATAAAGACTTTAAAGAACTGAGATATAATGAAAGTCTTACAAACTTCAGCTGTAATGGGAAAAATGGAACAACCAATGGAAGGATCACTCATGGTTTCAAGTTAAAGAGTGCCTATGAAAATGGCCTGATGCCTTACACGAATTACACATTTGATTTCAAGGTGAGTTTTGAAATTAAAATTTTTTAAAATCTTCTGGTTTTCTAGGAAGTTTTTAAACTTTGTACCTTTGAAATACGGATATATATTCACATTGGAATTGTACAATCTTGAATTGACAATAATTCTTTTATTATGCCTTGTGGTGTAATTCCACGTGTCTTTCCAAGTTAAGAAACCAAATGAAATATGGTAGTAAATCAGTTCCTGAGGTAGCTTTCAGTTGTTTGGTGGTTTGGGGTGTTTTTGGTTTTTTGGTGTTTGGTTTTTTTTTTTTAGCAAAATATGTTTTATATTTATATGCTCAAATGTTAAATCTGAGTATGCAATACTGTCAAGGGTAGTAGATTACCTGTTTTTTGCATATTTTTCTAGAATGTGTTGAAATTGTTCATTACAGATGAGTAAGTAAACTCATGTTTACCTTACTTATTTGATCCCAGTTAGGGATTATAAACTTGAAAAAAATCTTTTTTTTTTTTTTTTTTTAATTATTTATTGTGTGTACCATCAAATCTGATCTGACTGGTACACGAGGAGATTGCCCCTCTTTCTCCAGCAGAGCACCAGGTGGATTCGAACCGCGTACCTCCAGGATTGCCATGCAGCTTTTTGCCACTAGGCCACCAGAGCTCCCTTTGAAAAGAATCTTTTAATTCTGTGGGAAGGTGCTCTGGGTTTGGGAGAGAGAGATGCCAACCAAACATGGGAACAGAATCTTTGATGTGGTGAAAAAAAAATGTAGACTTGTTCACTGCAAATTATTAAGTGGACACAGGTAAAGTCTGTGTTTCTTTTCTTTTTTTTTTATTATTAAATTTTATTAGTTTTAATGAACATTTCCAGGGATTTTGGGTTTTCATTCCTTCATTGCTGCACCGTTCTCTCTATCCTCCTTCCCAGTTTGTTCTTCCCCGCCATCCGAATGTCTGTTTTAATTGTCCAGTTGCCACAGTGCTTGTCAAAGTCAGTTCTGATTAATCTCCTTTGTCGGTGTGTCCTTTGCCATTCCCTATCACTCCTCCCTGAGAGAGACTTCACCCTGATTCATAAGGAAAAGGGGATGGCGTATTCTCTTAGCTACTTCCTGCTGAAAAGGGACGCTGTGGGTTTCAGGGTGAAGATCTTCTCTCACTACTCTAAAGGGCCCCTTTGGCAGTAGGAAACACATAGACTATTATGGAGATTGATTTTGGAATTTAGATGCACTCTTATTGATTGTGCTTGGCCGTACATGTTCATATCCTTGAAGATGTATCATGGGGGTGTTGCAACCTAGAAGACACAAATTTGACTAACAAGTTATAAGTACATGAGTCAAAAATTATGGAAAAGTAAAAGAAAGGATTCTTTCATTGTTTTACAAACCCTCCCCCAGGTCCCCTCCACCATGTAGCCCTCGCTCTAGACTCCTGTGATGACAGAAATACCTAGTCATATATCTCCTTCAAACAGTTTTCTCCCTCCTCTGTTTCAGTGCAGTATACATTATTGAACCCATCTTACTCAGTCTCTCCCCAACCCCAAGGACAGTCCCATTCTACAACAGTGGCATCATGTAATATTTGTCCTTTTGTGACTGGGATATTTCACTCAGCATAATGTTCTCCAGAGTCAACCATTTTGAATAATATTGCATGAGTTCCTTGTTTTTTAATGCAGCATAGTATTCCATTGTGCGAATATACCACAGCTTCTCTAGCCATTCGTTTGTTGATGGGCACTTAGGTTGTTTCCAACTCCTTGCTATTGTGAACAAAGCTGCAATAAACATGGGTGTGCATATATCTGCTTGGATGTCAGCTATGGTCTCTTCAGGGTATATTCCCAGTAGTGGAATTGCTGGGTCAAATGGTATCTCTATTTGCAAGTTTTTGAGAAAGCGCCATACTGCTTTCCACAGGGGTTGCACCATTTTACACTCCCACCAACAGTGAATCAGGGTTCCAGTTTCTCCACAACCTCGCCAGCATTTGTTGCTTGATGTTCTGTTAAATTTTGCTATTTTGACTGGGGTGAGATGATATCTCATAGTTGTTTTAATTTGCATCTCTCTTGGGGCTAGGGATTTTGAGCATTTCTTCATGTGCTTGTTAGCCATCTGAATGTCGTCTTCGGTGAAGTGCCTGTTCATATCCTGTGCCCATTTTTCTATTGGATTATTTACCTTTATCTTGTTGTGGTGCTCAAGTATTTCATAAATTCTGGATATAAGTCCCTTATCTGATATGTTATTACCGAATACTTTTTCCCAGTCAGTGGCTTCCCTTTTTACCCTACTGGAGAAGTTTTTGGATGTGCATAGGGATTTGAGTCTTAGAAGATCCCATTCATCTATGTTATCTTCTCCTGGTTGTAGGTTTTCCAGGATACTGGGAAGACTGTTTATGTTGTGGATTAGGACTTCTAGTGTTGTTCCTAGCTTTTCTGTAATGAAGTTCATAGTCCTTGGTTTTAGTCCTAGGTCCATGATCCACCTTGAGTTGGTTTTTGTGTATGGAGTGAGGTGTGGGTCTTGCTTGAGTCAAAGCCTGTGTTTGTAAGAGTACTACTGTAATACTTTGTGTCGTTTGAGATAAAAGGTATACCATCTGTCATGTTCTTTTGTGTGTTAAAAAATGAGCTTTTTATTAGCGATTTTTAAATGTGTATATTTGTGTGCCTTTTTATAGTGGTAAACTGTTCAGGATAATGCAAACTTTTTCATAGTGACTTTGACAGTTTTTAATATAGTGGTTATTCTCAGTTTTGTCACTTTTCTGGTGTTCAGTTCTCCTTTTAAGCCACTTTTGTACAGCTATTCTTTTAAGTCCTAAGATGTTGTTTCTAGCCATCTTGTAAAATAATCATATATACCCTCCTTAAAAAACTCATTAAGTTGGAACTGAGTCATGGCAGACCATCTTTTGGGTTTCTAAAGCTATCACTTGCCAGGAAGGAGATTACCTATCTTTCTCCTGATGAACTGCTGGTGGATTTGAACTGCTAGAGATGCATAGCCTTTGATTTAGCAGCACAGCTGTGTAGACTGTAGGTCCCTAGGTTGTGTATTAGAATGTAATTAAGATTTTAGAGAGTATTAGAGGCTCATGACCTCAAGCTTAAGGATTCAGATCTCTGCTTATTCCTCAAGTGCCCCTTCTGCTGATCATTTTTACTCTGACATCAGTAGTTGAGGTTGGAGCTTCTGAGTTAGCAATTTCCAGAAAAGTAAAATATTAGGTCATACTAATAGTAAAGCAGGTGATGCCATTGCAAATGGAACTTTAAATGAAGGCTTCAACTTATAAATTATTACCAGGAAAAATTTAATAGCTTTTATGTATGACATAAGAAAATAGTGATCTTCACTGGACCTAATGATTTTCACCTTTGATTATTAAAAAGTAAAATCTAGTAGTATAAGTTACAGTATCTGATTGCTTCCTTCTCTTACCTACTTTAATTTTTCCCTGAAACCTGTGTTTTGCTAGCTGTTAAAACTATTGATTAGAAGTAGTATTTGGGGGAATCTCTGGTGGCCTAGTGGCAAGGAGCTGCAACTACAATCCCAGAGGCGCACGGTTCGAATCCACCAGATGCTCTGCCGGGGAAGGAGGGACAGTCTCCTCCTGTACCAGTCAGATCTGATTTGACGGTACACGCACACAAAAATTAAAAAAAAAAAAAAAAAGTAGTATTTGAAAAAATTAGATTTCAGATTTGAAGGTGAATTTTTAGTTTACCTTTTTTATGTATCTCATCTTCACATACAAGAGCTAATATGTTTTCTTTCATTTATTGATACCCTTAGTTTATATATGTTGTTGTTGTTATTGATTGCCGTTGAGTTGAGCACAACTCATAGCAACCCTAATGCCTGAAGCCTTTCTATAACTATCATCATTTATCAAAGTTCATGGAGGCATGTTGTTTAGGAAGTGGATGCCCCTCCTGCTTCCAACGTTTATATATTTATATACACACACACACACACACACACACACACACACAATCCCCTTTGTCCATTGTTGGATTTAAACCAAAAAACTCAAACTTATTGCTGCCAACTTAGAACCGATTCATAGCTGACCCACCATTGGGTTTCTGAGGCTATGAATTGCCCAGGCGGAAATTACCTTTCTTTTTCCTTTGGAGCTGCTGGTGAATTCAAAGATTCAGATCACTAGAAAGACACTTCCTTTGGGTTAGCAGCACAGAGTTCTATATCCTTGGATTGAGATTAGCATATATAATGATGGGCTCAGGGATAATATTAAAGAAGTTCACACTCTAGGCTGAAGAGTGGCTAGTTGCCAGTATATAGGCTATTATAATTAAAGTGACAGGAGTATCAGAAGAATTTGTTATTTCTAGCCATCACTAATAAAAAATGTTTGTTATAAGAAATGATGCCTCAATTTGGAGACAACTTGGAAAAAAATTAGCTAAGTGACGAGTTGGTAAGATTAATACTTCTTTCCAACAGACAGTGCACACAGTTTCTGGAAAGGCCCTTTAGATAGTCATGGAGCTTGTGGGAAATAAATGAGTATGCAGCCCTCAAGAGAGATTGGACTACACTACAGAGAAAACTCTTTATTTGTGTTGAAAGAGGAATAACCAGTGATGGAAGAGGAAAACCAGGATGTGTAGAAGCTTAAATGAACTGAAGCTTCTAAATATGTCTTTCTGGTCACTAGGCAGAGAGATTAGAATGTGGTGAATGTAAAGAAATCCAGTCATAAAAAGCAACTTTTAGATTTCTAAGCAAAAGATAGGAAAGGGGAGCATGATGGTGAGGGTGATAACAGTTTTTGTTTTGGTTTTCATGTACCTGTTGCTGGTGTAAAGATGGGGGGAAAGATAGATGAATATGCTTAAATACATGCATTAAGAAAATGTAGAGATTAAGCATGCCTTCAAAAGAAATTACAGTTACTTAACTGTGTGTCACATGTATGCCTTTGTGCCACTGAGACAGCTGTCAAATGCACAAGATATATAATTGCACCTTGGAGTGTAAGTCAGAAACTAGTAGATAGCAGTGGGATTGGAATCAGGATAGACATTCTCAAAGAGAATCCTTCCTCTGAAGAAGGTTTAAGGTGGTGGGAGCAGAATTCAGGAATGTCTTTGGAAAAGGAATGAGCTTGAAACTTGAAGGTTGAATAGAAATAGCCAGATGACAAGTTGAGGAAGGTATTCCAGGCAAAGAAGACAGCATAGGGGAGGCTCTAGAACAAAAAAGAACCTGGCACTTTTTCCCTAAAAGGAGATTGACAGTTGGGACTGGAATGACAATAGGATAGTGAGTAGGGGGAGCTGCACACATTAAATTAGGAAAAAGAAGCAGAATTCATTAATGTTCTCGTGATCTCATGAGAATTCAGCAAGGATGAGGATGGGTGAATGAGTATCATCCCTAAACTTTTCTTTGACATTTTGGGCAAGGGGCATTTAGTTTATATATAATTATCTCCTCTCACAAACTAGAAAGTTTGTTTTGTTTCCTAAACATGACCATACATACATATCTTGAAAACTCTCAGGATTTCAGGGAATGCTTATGTGCATGCTTAGCATTCTATTTATTTATTTATTTATTTATTTATTTTCTATTTTTCAGGGTATAATCGACTATATCTTCTATTCTAAACCTCAGTTGAACACTTTAGGCATCCTAGGACCTCTGGACCACCATTGGCTACTTGAGAACAATATCAGCGGCTGTCCACACCCACTTATCCCCTCAGACCACTTCTCACTTTTTGCACAACTGGAGCTCTTACTGCCTTTCCTACCCCAAGTCAACGGCATTCACCTTCCTAGCAGAAGGTAGTCAAGGATCTTCAAAGGACAACCTCAGTTTCATTTGTCAGCTTAAAAAATCTGAGTATAGGGGAGTAAGGTATGGCCCTAGGGATTTTATCTTTAATGATGATTTGAATTTTGTCTCATTAATTGTTTAGGATATAGTATGATTGCCAGGTGCTAGCAACAAATTCTGAGCCCAACATGCTTTATATACTGTTAGACAGGGATTGGTGTTTTTGCACCTATCTTTAATTTGTTACAAGTGATTTTCCTGTTTCTTATATCCAGTATAATATTTTCATGCCTTGAAATAGGAAAATGTTTTAACAGCATTACTCTTTTTTGCACAGAACTCTGTAGCACTACTTTTCTGAGGCCAGTAGTAACACCCAGAGATCATTCTTCTGTACTTTACTCCCTCCTTCTTCAGACTTGTTCGTAAAATTCAGAATTTGAATTTAACCTTCAGGATTGTGTATGTGGATCTACAGGAGCCCTGATTTGTGAAATTTTGTACTTTAAAAAACAAAATCAGATTTGGAAATGATTGTATTATAAACTAAGGCAAATTCTTTTTACCTGTTTCATATGTTATAAAAGACAGCTTGTAAAAGATGTTGCAACAGACTTTCTCTGCTAATGATTTGCACTGTCAGGGTTTTGTTAGCCCTTTTGTACTACTTTATTTTTCAATTTCAAACATTGCTTTTTAAATCTATGTTTGCTTAAACTTTAGAATATTTTCTGGGACCAGCGACAACTTACCATGAATTCCTGAGTTTTTATGACAATTCTCTACCAAGACAGATAAGCTGAATAGTGAAACGATCTATAGGCATTTATGGACTGAATGTAATGGTTAATATGTGTACATTCTAATGTTTTTAAAACTTTTTTAAGATAAATTGTGGCTGCTATGGTACAGCTTCTTACCTCTCTGTGAGGTACATCTTGTCCTTTTTTCCACTGTGCCTGCCTAAATTTGTTCTCACCAAGCACTGCCTGTGCATGCAGAGAAAATCTGTGCATCCTCTTTTATATATTTTTTAAACTGTTTTACATTTGTGAGAATTTTATGGAAATGCTTTTGTATGAACTATTGTTGGTTTTGTTTATTTGTTTTCCATTGTGAAGCATTGGAAATCACATTTTGGAACATGTTCAGTGGGTGAGTCCCTGGTCTTTGCTCTCCAGATTTGAGCACTGTTCTTGGTATCACTATACAGTGTTGCTTCTCACCCAAAAATACTATCATGTGAAATTTTTTTTTGTTTTCCATGTGTTATTTTGTTTCCATGTTTTTAAATCTCTTTTTAAAAAAGGAAAAATACATTTTCCATTTTTGAAATCATATAAATTATATGCGTTTTCAAAATTGGACCCTATGGTAATTCTGATAATTTTTTAAAGTGACTAAGTCATTTTAGTATATCCATCAAGATAAAAGTTATAGTGTACCCATAGTGCCATTAGTAGATCAGAGGTTTAAACCAGCTTTAACTTTTCAAAGTTATCTCATTCATGTTCTCTTCTCATTCGTTTAGTCTTCTCTCAAAAAATCATATTAATTCAATTCAGAGGGAGCTTGATCTAACTGCTTTTGTTTCAACTGCAGGCAGGGGAGCAAAAGATACCATGTGAGCATTAAGAAAAAAAATAGTTGAATGTTATTAACAATTTTTATATACAGAGAATGAGTCATTTTGGATGATGACTTAAAATTTATTAAAAAATGTTCAGCACTTAAATGTGCCTATTATTCTGTTTTTTAAAAGAGAAAATAAAATTACATTTGTTTTAATTTTCCAGAAAGATTTTTGATCTTGAATCTTTGTCTGGGGCCTGGTTTTTTCCTTTGAGGTGTTTTTTGTTTTTTGGGTTTTTTTAAAAGATTTTATTGTGATGATTTTTTATGTTTTGGGTTTTGTTGAGTTGTGCTGACACCAAACATGTCCAGTTTATAATCAGTATATTGGAAAGCTAGTATTATTGATGTAGAGCCAATGCATAGCTTTTTTATGGGGTGTTTGTTTTTTGGGTTTTTTTTTTTTTTAATTTTTTTTTTTTAGTGTGAATAAAACGTGTGTTTACTCGTTCTTCCTACTAAACACTGTGTTGGTAATGTGCATCATGACAATTTCCAGTAAGAGTGAGCTAGCAGTGATTGGATTGATCAGACAGAGGAAACAGCTTTTCTTATCATCTATACATTCTGTATTAACAGGTCCAGAAAGCTTTATGGAAGGAGTTGAGGGACAGCACTTACTGATTTTGTATTTGTTAATGGAGGATGTTAATCTTTTCATAGATGCTGGAACTAGAATGCACTTGTTAGATGATAAAGGTTTGAGCTTTACACAAAATGTTTTCATCTTGTATTTGTTACTGTGTAAAATAATTTTGGGGCAGCAGAGTAAGATATAATGTCCTGTTATGTCTTGAACATATTCTTGCCTCTATTTCAGGAATACTGCATTCTTGAATCAGTTTGAGCAGCTTCTCTACCTTACTTAGTGATAAGTGGAACCAAGAGTATAGATTTACAACTGTAATGGTCAAGAAATATTTTGGATCTCTAGGAAATAAGAAATGATCACGCCAAATAGACTTCAAGACTTTTGTTAAGCAGGATTTTGTGTTTTAAGTATTTTCTGTGTCCTGAATCCTAGTGATCCATATTCCCTAAAATGCAATAAAAACTATGTTTTCCTAGGTTAAAATATTTTTTAAAATTCTGTAAAAAATGCATTTAATATGGTATTATTGCTATAATTTTCTTGTTCTTGCTCCATAAATTCATTTTAAGAATGTTTTCTTGAAAAATTTAAGATGTTTCCTACTTTAAATTACAAATTTAGAGACATCAGTTCCTTGTTTAAGTCTCTTGAAGTACATACAGTTTACTGTATTTGTGATAATGGTTTATGTGTTGAACATTTAAATAATCAAAATTTCTTTATGGCATAATTTAGATTAAAATTACAGAAGTTGTTAATTGCAACTTTAATAGTCCCAGAAGATAGGCCAAGAACATCTCCAGTAATTGTGGGCTTGGTTTCTATTTTTACTTGATGACAACCAAGAATTTTGGATTAGCACTTTGAAACCTAACGATATTATTACTTTTGAATGTTGAAATGGAAATTTTAAAGCTCTTCTAAGATTTGGTTTTTCAGTAATATATTGAAGCTTTAGTATTCCTTTAATTCATGAAACCAATTTTTATAATCACTTTTTTCAGGTTTTAGGATTATATCATACTGTACAGGACAAAATCCAACCTAGACCAAAAAAATTACAGCTGGTTTTTTTTGGTGTTTGGTTTTTTTTTTTTAAGGGGGGGGGGAACCACGGAAATATCCAGTACAAATATTGCAGATACTTGAAAAATGCCTTTAGCACATGTCTTTCACCCACACAGAAACAATATTTTAAGTGTTCTCATTGCTCTTCTTTTTGGTTACATGAATTATAATAACTCAAATGTCTTGATATGTTGGAATAGTGTCTAAATTAGAGTATCTAGTCTTTATTCACAGTACATTATAATGTGTAATGCACTGGACTAACTCTTGTTTACCATTCATATATCAGAACCCAGCACGTTATCTGCACTAAGCTCAAAGAAGGTTGCGTTTGCCTCGGCAGCTCTTTGATAAGGGTAATGGAAAAATGGGAATATGTACAATATGAACTGGTGGTAACAAGGGCTTTTACTGTTTTCTTCAGTGGAACTTTCTTGGTCAAATTGTAACTAGCTAGTATTATATTTATATACAGGGTCTCTTTTCTTTACTGATGTATTTTCCTACTCATAGTCAACCAATAAATTCAGTATCTGGTTAAAATGTTTTAAAAGTGTAATTTGTATAGCCATAGTCCTGAAGTTTGAGAAAAAGAAATCTTAATCACCAGACCACATATTTCAAATTTTAAGCCATCTGGGACAGCATTATAATTCTTCATTTTAAAGGGAAGAGTATATGGGTGCAGGGCCATGTGACAGAGAGGTGATGTAAATGTATTTCCTTATTGGTTGTATTTCCTGTATAACACATCTTTGCCTAACTTCAGGTAGTCCTTTTTTTTTACTTAGGGTTTTGTTTATTTGTTGTTTTATAAAAAAATCTTAAATCTCACCAGGAAATAGTTTGTATGTCTTCCTGTCTTTTGGAAGAAGGTTGCAAAAAGAGAAAAGGCTACATGGGGACAGTCATGTCTGACCTTTATTGACTTAACAAAGGGGAACTGTACCTATCAACAGCATCAGTAACACCAAATCCATTACCATGAGGCCAGACATGTCCCCAATGCTCCCGTACCTCTTTATATTCATCTCAGCACCAATCTTAAAGATTTGCTGGGTCCAAAATCAAACGTGATGGCTCACAGACCATGCAGAACCATATTGGGAAGGTCAAATGGTACTAATACAGATTAATAGAAAATACAGTCAAAACAGCTTCCAGATGCACTCGCAGGCACCTCAGCCTCAAGCCTTCAGGCCAGTGTTACCAAGTTATCAATTCTGCCAGTATTGGCTCTTAGCACTCAGGATGTCATCTTATATCAAATCTTCTGTTCAGCCATACATTTTGCTGCCCTAGATGTAGCTGGAGCAGGAAGAGTGTCCTCCATTGTCTTGGTTTCTCTTCAATAGCACCAGAAGATCCAGCTCTGCGGATAGAACTGTTCAGTTTATTGGCAAGTCTGACCAATTCTCTTGTAGACTGTTGAGACTGGTCAATCCCCTTGCGGTTCTTTTCATATTATTCTTGTCTATAGCTAGAATAATGTCAAATAGAGAATAAATGGCTGAAAAAGTCATATTAAAAGATAAACTCCACAGAGGTCCACATATTTGAAATAAAGACTTTTAATACATTGCTAAACACTGTTGGTGGGATTATATGAATTAATTGTTTTATGTATGTGTATATTTTGTTGTCTGCATAAACTAAAAATAAGAGTTTTCAACTTCAGATGCTGAGAAATACTGACAGTTGAGGAACTACGTTAATGAGTCCATTTGTGTTTTATAGAAACTACTATAACAAGTTTTAGGTTTGGGATTTTTTTACTCAAAAATGCTGTTTATTGAGATAATTTCCCATTTATCTTGATTCAGCGTGTTTTTCTTCCATCTAAAGGAGCTGCTTCCATCTAAAGGAGCATCCTTTTGTAAGCCTTGCTTTTCCTCCTGTAGGCTGACAGAACAGTGGAGCAGTCAACATACAAAACTACTGTTTATGCATGGCCGAAGACAATGGTGATTTTATTACATCCTAGTCATTTCACATCAGGGAAATAGGAATTCGGGCTCTGCACCAGGTGCTTCTTATTGTTTCCTCCTCTACTCGAGGGAAGAAGGAGATCCTTTGTGAGGGCCATGTTGTCATGTGGAGGTCACTGCTGGAAAGGAACAAAATTTTAATGTAGGTTCTGGAAAAAGTAATTTATATTACAATTCAGGAAATAGTATAGATAAAATGGTACATTTGCTGAGACACTCATTGTTTAAAATAGGCATTTCCTACCTAATGTATGCTTTTTTTACCCACAAGAATTTTACTCTCTTGTTCCTCCTCATAATTGTTTTTGGTTGGGTTGTTGTTATGTTTAAAAAGTTAATTTCGAGGAGTAAGTACCTACAGAAACATGAACTAGAATACATTTAAAATATTTCTGTAATAAATGTCCCCAAAAATGGTTTAAGTAGATTGTTACTAAGATTACGGAATTATTTTGAACGTACACAAGAAACATAGCTTGTCCTGAAGCAACCTCCTAGCGCTCTGTTTTCAGAAAACATTTCAGCCTTATTAGCAAAATGAGGGTGCACTGCTGGGTATTCAAAGAGCTGGCTCTAATTGCTTTAACTTTTTGCTTCCAACTCTTCATTCTTATTCTCTTTCTCCCCATGACAGTCCTGCTAGTACTACTTTATTTTCTTGTGCTGTTTAATTCTTGAACATAAGATCAACGAGACATAAAGATGACATGATCAAATCCAGTTTGGAAAAATATGCAAAATTCAGGACTTACTTTATCTGTTAGGTTTCATCTCTGGGCATTGATGTAGAGGGAGAGTTACGTGGTTAGTTTCAATAGAAATATATCAGACAGCTTTTGCCTTCAAATTGCTCCACAATCTTTAGAATCTGGTACTATAAATGCTCAAGATGTAAAGTGTATAGGAAGCATCTGTCTTTGTACATAGATCTAAAATCATGTAGAGGTGAATGTTTTAGTTGGAGGCAACAATGGTGAAGCTTCATCTCAAATATTTTGGGCATGTTGCTAGGAGGTGCCAGTCCTTGGAGACAAGACATCATGCTTGGAAGGGTGGAGGTTTAGCATAACAGAGGACCTTCAGCATGATGGAGTGACACAGTGCCTGCCGCAGAGGGCGCAAGTATATCAAAGACGATTATGGCATAGAGTAAGGCAAGGTTCAGGTCCATTGTCAATAGGGTCACTATGAGTTATAGTTGATGGAACCTAACAGCAACAAGAACTCATTGGCTGTATGAATAGCAAGCTATATTTTAAATCTTTATAAATGTATAGTTACAGATGGGATCGATTTAAGTAAGCTGGTGTCAGTATGAGTAGCGAGCACAATGTTGAAATTGTTTGATAGAAGCCAGAGTTTGTTTGTTACTATGAAACACTTCACGAATTTGTGTTTCATCCTTGCACAGGGGACATGCTAATCCTACTGTTTTAATTTTAATATATGTGCTGCCAAACCTTGACCCACATACTAAAGTTGAACTTTGTTCTGTAGGTGGTGATAGTCAGACAGGTTTATTACTGGGAGTAACTACCAAATTCGTATTTTTAAAAGGTCTCTTGAGCAACAATGATAAAGATCAATTAGAAGAATAAGCTTAATGTCTGCTCAGAAGGCCTTGGAGGACAATGAGATACTCAAAGCAGATACATTTTGAAAACTGCTTGAATGATTCTGTATCCAATCTACTGTTGCTTTCATTAGATAGCAGAACTTGTCTTCATTTTCCAAGTGCTTCCCCCCACCTTTCTACTGTTCTAAGCCTGAAAATTCAATTAAATGACACAGGTGTTTCTTCAGTCTTCTGCAAAGACTTCAGCAGTGGGCTGAAGCATCAGAGAGATGGTGAGGATGGTGCAGGATTGGGCAAGTTTCATTTGGTTGTACTTAAAGGGTCACTGTGAGTCAGAGCCAACTCTCATACCTAACAACCAAGAATTTCATGTAGATATGGGAAAAAACCTCACTTTTGTTACTACCAGTAATGCTGCAATTATTGAAGTCTGAATTTACTAGAAATTTAAAGTGAGGCATATATTTCTTAGTGTTTAGTTCTATCATACAATAAGCATTGAATGTAATCAGTTTTTCTGAAGCACACTCTGAAAATGTCATTACAACAGTTGTTGAAATTACTCAGATGTAGGTGCAAATCCACACAATCAAACGCCTTTGCATAATCAATGAAGCACAGATAGACATTCCTGCTGTACTCTCTGCTTTCAGCCAAGATCCATCTAACATTAGCTACAATATCCCTAGTACCACGACCCCTTCTAAACCCAACCTGGACTTCTGGCAGTTCTCTGCTGATGTGCTGTTCCAGTTGTTTTTGGATAATCTTCAGCAGAATCTTGCTTGCATGTGAAATCGATGATAATCTATAGTTTACACACTCTGTTGGGTTCCCTTTCTTTGAAATGGGAACAAATATAAATCTCTTCCAGTCAGTTGGCCAAGTGGTTGTTCTCCAGATTTCTTGACACAACTTGGTGAGCACGTCCTGGGCAGAATCTGTTAGCCGAAATGTGTCAGTTGTCTATTCCTGGGGCCTTGTTTTTTGCTATTTCCTTTAAAGCAGCTTGAACTTCTTCCTTCATCACCATAGGCTCTCTGTGTCTGCCAATTTCTTTTGATACAGTGACTCAGTATATTCTTTCCATCATCTTTTAATACTTCCTGGATCATTTAATATTCTGCCTGAAGCATCCTTGATTATAGTAACTCTAAGTTTGAATTTGTTCTTCAGTTCCTTGAGCTTAAGAAATGCTGAACGAGTCCGGCCCTTTTGATTTTCTGTCTCCCAACTTCTTGCACATTTCATTGTAATATTTTACTTTGTCATCCCATGCTGCCTTTTGAAATCTTCTATTCAACCTTTAGTATCTTGAATTCTTCCTTCTGCTTTGGCAGAGAGTCAAGGACTGCAGCCTTCAGTATGAATTGAGGCTCAATGTCAAGAAGACAAAGATTCTCACCACTGGGCCAATTGGTAGCATCAGGATGGATGGTGAAGAGATTGAGATTGTTCACAACTTTGGTCTGCTTGACCAACACTGTTGGCACCAGCAGCCAGGAAATCAAAAGATGTATTGCGATGGGGAAAGTCTGCTGTTAGGGACCTCTCTAAAGTACTCAAGAGCAAGGGTGTGTCTCTGGAGACTAAGGTGCGTCTAATACAGGCCATGGTCTTTGCAATCACTTGTTAGGCATCAGAGAGTTGGACAGTGACTAGGGAGGAGAGAAGGAGAATTGATGCCTTTGAGCTTTGGTGTTGGAGAAGAGTATTGAGGGTACCATGGACTGCCAGGAAAATAGTTTCATCCTTGAGAGGGTTAAACCAGTCTGCTCCTTGGAGGCAAAGATTCTGAGGCTTCGTCTGACATACTTTGGTCATGTTGTAAGGAGAGACTGGTCCTTGGAGAAGGACATCATGCTTGGGAGGGTGGAGGGCAGGCGCAGGAGGGGAAGGCCCTCTAGGAGGTGGATTGATTTGGTGTCTGGGGTAATCGGGATAGGTGTGCTGGAGACAGAGCGATTGGCACAGGACAGCAGAGTTTAGGGCTGTTGTACATAGGGTCGCTATGAGTGGCAAGTGACTTGACGGCACATAACAGGTGCAAATCTGCTTTATAAATTGTTTAAATAGGCAATTTTATGGTGCTTATTTAGTGTTCATTGACTGAATTGTAGGGAAGTTTTACAAATTTACTCTTATTTCCAGTTTAAGATGCTCTTAAAACCAAAGGAATACTGTTCAAATGTTAATACTGAAAAATAACAATATGGTAATGTTTAGTACACTTTGGCTCATTGCTATCACACTGCCTAAAAACTGATGCTTCAAGGAAAGGAAAAACTTGTGTGTGAACCTGACTGAAAGGCTAAGGAATTGACGTTGAAACTATGGTATAAAACAAGAAGGCATTTAATACATTTTTCTGACACTATATATCAACAACCTGCATTGTGCAGATGACACAACCCTGCTTGCTGAAATTGAGGAGGACTTGAAGCATTTGTCAGTATGGATTGAAGTTCAGCATCAAAACAAAGATTCTCACCACTGGGCCTCTTGGCAGTATTATGATAGATATTGAAGAGACTGAGATTGTTAACAGCTTTTGTTTGCTTGACTCCACAATCAACACTATTGGTTCCAGCAGCCAGGAAATCGAAAGACCAATTGCATTGGGAAAGTTGGCTATCAGGGACCTCTTCCAATGTCAGTCTGGAGACTTAAGGTGCCCCTGGTCCAGGCCATAGTCTTTACAGTTGCTTGCTATGCATCAGAGAGCTTGACAATGACCAAGGGGGTAGAGAATTCATGCCTTTGAGCTGTGGTGCTAGAGAAGAGTGTTAAATGTACCATGGACTACCAGGAGAACAAACAGGTTTGTCCTGGAGAGGGTGAAACCAGGCTGCTTCCTGAAAGCAAGGATTATGAAGCTTCGTCTGACATACTTTGGGCATGTTGCAAGGAAGTACCAGTCCTTGGAGAGGGAACATCATGCTTGGAAGGGTGGAGGGACAGAGAAGAGAGGAAGACCATTGATGTGATGAATTTATTCAGTGACTGGGGTATTGAGGGTAGATGTATCAGAGACTGAAGTTGGAACAGAGTAGAGCAGGTGTATAGGGTCACTGTGAGTCAAAATGACTCAGTGGCACATAACATTGTAACTGGTGACAAAACTACAAGAAGAATTTAGATATTTTGATAAGCTTACAGTGGTTCTTTGAATTTTCTGTTAATCTTAGGTATGTTTTCAGAAATCAGTGAAACGTTTTCATGCAAAGAGCTGGAGTCAGGAAATAAAGATCCAAACTCACTTGGCATTTCTTAAGCTAAAGGAACTGAAGAACAAATTTAAGCCTCAAGTTGAAATATTTAAGAGTTCTATGGGCAGGATATTCAACGATCCACGACACATTAAAACATGATAACGGAGTAACACAGTCACTGTACCAAAACAATTGGATGACACGAAGAATTTAATGAAGCAGCTTATCATCAAGAGGCAATGGCGATAAGAGAGGAAGTTCAAGCTGCTTTGAAGGAATTGGCAAAAAAAGATGCCAGACGTTGACAGCATACCAGCTGACATATTTCAACAAACATGCTCTCCTGAACATGCTCACCAGACTGGGCCAAGAAACCTGGCCAACTAACTGGAAAAGATCCATGTTTATTCCTGTCCCAAAAGTGATCCAACAGAGTGTAATCAGATAGTATCACAGAGAAGCAAGATCTTGCTGAAACTTAAAAAAATAATATAACGACTGGAACAGCATGTTAACAGAGAACTACCAGAAGCACAAGCTGGGTTTAGAAGAGGCTGTGGCACTAGAGACATTATTGCCAATGTCAGATGGATCCTGAAAACAAAGAGTACCAGAGGAATGTCTGTGTTACATTGACTTTGCAAAGGCATTTGACTATAGATTACAACAAATTGTGGCTAACCCTGAGAATGGGAATCCTAGAACACTTCATGGGAAGCCTCTACTTCGACCAGGGGGCAGTTGTAAGAACAGAGCAAGGAAACACACACTGCATAATTAAAAATTAGGAAGGGTTTGTGTCAGTGATGCATCATGTCTCCATACCTTTTTTATGTTCGAAACATCATTTGAGAGGCTGAACTTTATGCGGAGGAGCGTAGCATCATTACTAGAGGAAGACTCAACAACCTGCATTACACAAATGATACAATCTTGCTGAAGTTGAGAAGGAGTTGAAGCCTTTGCTGCAGGATGTCTTCATGGATTGAAACTTAACCTCAAGAAGGCAAAAGAGACTCATCACTAGGCCAACTGGCAGCACCATAATACTTGAAGAGATTGAAGTTAATGATTTCAGCTGTTCGGCTCTACAATCAACACTCTTAGCACCAGCAGTCAGAAAGTCAAATGACTGGTTAGTTGCATTAGGGAAATCTGTCAAGGACCTCTGCAAAGTGCTAAAGAGCAATGATGTCAGTATAGAGACTAAGGTGCACCTGATCCAGATCATGGTTTTTTCCCATTACTTGCTATGCATCAGAGAGCTAGACAATAAGGGTGATGGAAGAATTGATGCCTTTGAATTGTGCTGAGAAGAGTATTGAACATCCCATGGACCTCCAGGAGAACAAATAGGTCTGTGTTGGAGAAGGTGAAACCAATTTTCTCTTTAGAGGCAGGAATTTTGGAAGCTCTGTCTCTCATACTTTGGGCATGTGACCAGGAGGTACCAGTCCTTGGAGAAGGACATCATGTTTGGAAGGGTGGAGGGACAGCACAAGTGAGGAAGTCCTTCAGTGAGAAAGATTGACATGGTAACTTGGGAAATGGGCTTAGATGTGTCAGAGTCAGTGAGATTGGCTCAGGATAAGGCACAGTTCAGAGCTATTGTACATAGGGTCACTATGAGTCACAGGTGACTCAGTGGCATGTAACTTTTTTTTTTTTTTTTTTTACACTTTTGGGTTTTGTGGGTTTTTTTCCCAACTTGTGTGCCGTCAAATTGGATCCAACTGGCCCGTCCTCCATGGAGCATCTGGTGGATTCAAACCACACACCTCAGGATTGTGGTGCAGCTCCTTGCCACTAGGCCACCAGAGCTCGCTAACAATAAACTTTTGCTATGAAATTAAATCAGTTCTTCTGAATGAATCTGTTCTGTTAATGTGTATCAGAAAATGATGTGGTAATGGTTTATTTTGAAACTTACAGAAAACTTTGAAAACTAGTAAGAAATTATGTTCATAGGGCTACTATGAGTCACACCTGACTAATTTTTCAATTCTATGTAATCCAAGATTGGTGAAATTAAAAGTATCACACTCGAATATAATCATGAATACGAAATGTTGTCAAGAAGGAGTAAAAAGACTATAAAATACTTAAAAGGTAAAATGAGTCAATAGAAAATTGTGCTGCTGACTCCACTGCAAGCTTTCAAGTCCACCAGCTGTTCTGGGGGATGAAGATGAGCGGCCACTGTCCATGTGATTTATAACCTCTGAAAACCTGCTGGAGGTTCAGCTATGAGTGAGTTCTAACCTAACAGCAGTGAGTTCAGAACAAGGAAAGAATGGCTTAGTAATGCAGAAACTACTTACAATGATAATTAACTTTTGGAGAAGGACATCATGCTTGGAAGGGTTGAGGGACAATGCAAGAGAAGAACTCAGGAGAAGATCAGTTGACTCAGTGACTGAGATGATGGGGGCAGGTGTGCCAGATACTGTCTTAGGGTTGGGTGGATTTCTTCAGGACATAGGGTCACTATGAGTTGCAGTTGACTGGACAGCACATAACATCATTGACAAGAGTGCTAGTTCCTTAAAGTGCATTGTACGTCCTATCAAGTCAGAACTAAGTTGTATCTGACCCTCCAATGGCTTTTCAGAGACAGTATATTTCACAGATTACCCCTCTTTATCCTTTGGGTGGGGTTGAATTGAGTGCCTTTGTGTTGGCAGATCATACCCACTAGGCCCCCCAGAGCTCCCTCTGAAGAGAATTGTTGCATGCCATCAAGTCAGAACTCAGTGGACACTCCCAACAGGTTTTCAGAGACAATAAATCACATAGGAGGAGATTGCCTGTCCTCCCATGGAACAGCTGGTGAGTTCGAAATACATGCCTTTGGGGGTTGCAGCACAACTTAACACTACTAGGCTATAATAGAACTAAAACCCATAGGGTTTAATTTTTTTTCTCTTAGAAAACACTAATTAGATCTTCTGTAATGTGTCAATGGAAGTGTAAACTGGAACATAATGGAAAGGAATAAGCATACTGAATAAAGTTGAATATATTCATACTTACCACAGAAAATTGTATTGATGAGATTTATATTCCAGACAAACTCTTGAATAGCTGCACCAATAGACATCTACCAGAATGTTTAGAGCACAATAGTTTGTAAAGGGGAAGGAATAAATTAAAAAAAACAAAACCTTAGAGATAATACTTGTAGAAAGACACCCTATATTCAGGGATTTCAAGACTTAGTATTACTAAGATGTCACTACTCAAAACACCATACAGATTTAAAGTTGTTAATGTACCCTCGAGTAAGAACCAGTTCATAGCTGACCCTCCGGTGGGTTTTCAGAGACAGTAAATTTCACAGGAGATTTCTCATCTTCGATGGAGCAGCTGGTGGATTCAAACCACATGTCTTTGGGTTAATAAAAGCACAGCTCTTTACCACTAAGCACCAGTTATGTGTCGTCAAGTCAAGTGTGATTTATAGTGACCTTATGAACAATAGATCTGAATCCTGTCCTATCCTGTGCCATCCATCCTCATTATCTCTGACACTTGAGCCCATTGCTGCAGTCACTGCGTCCATCTCACTGAGGGTTTCCCCCTCCTTCACTGACATCTTTCTAAGAATGTTGCTGGGGTGTGATGACACCTCAGTTGTTACAGTATGCACTTCTCTGATAGCTAGAGATTTTGAAAATTTCTTCATGTGTGTGTTTGCCATCTGAATGGTGAAGTGTATTCATATCCTGTGTCTATTTTGTGATTGGGTTTACCTTTCTCTTGTTGAGGTGCTGGAGTATTCTATAAATTACGGATATAAGAGATCTTTGTTCCCATTACAAAGAAAGGGGATCCAACAGAGTGCAGAAATTATCGAATATCATTAATATCACATACAAGCAAGATTCTGCTGAAGATTATCCAAAAACGACTTATCAATAGAGAACTGCCTAAAGTTTTCTGTTGGATTTAGAAGAGGCCATGGTACTGTGGATATTATAGCTAATGTCAGATGGATCTTAGCTGAAAGCAGAGAGTTCAGAGGAGTGTCTATCTGTGCTTCCTTGACTATGCAAAGGCATTTGACTATGTGGATCTCAACAAACTGTGGCTGACTTTGAGAAGAATGGGAATCCCAGAACACTTGATTGTGCTTATGCGAAACTTATACTTGGACCAGGATGCAGTTGTCAGAACAGAGCAAGGAAACACTGCATGGTACAAAATTGGAAAAGGTGTGTATCAAGGATGTGTCCTATCTCTATATCTTTTCAGTCTCTATGCAGAGCAGATTATCCAGGAGTCTGGGCTGTATGAGGAGAAACATGGCATCAGGATTGGAAGTGGACTCATCAACAATCTATGTTGAGAGGACACAACCCTGCTTACTGAAACTGAGGAGGACCTAAAGCGCTTGCTGCAGAAGGTCAAGGACTGCAGCCTTCAATATGGATTGAAGCTCAACATCAAGAAAACAAAGATTCTCATCACTGGGGTAACTGGCTGCATCACGATATCTGGTGAAAAGAGTGAGATTTTTGACAGCTTCAGTTTGCTCGTCTCTACAATCAACACTCTTGGTACCAGCAGCCAGGAAATTAAAAGAATTGCATTGGGAAAGTTTGCTGTCAGAGACCTCTCCAAGGTACTGAGGAGTAATGATGTCAGTCTGGAGACTAAGGTATGCCTGATACAGGCCATGGGCTTTGCCATTACTTGCTATGCATCAGAAAGCTGGGCAATGACTAGGCATGATAGAAGGAGAATTGATGCCTTTGAGGTACGGTGCTGGAGAAGAGTACTGAATATACCATGGACTGTTGAAGAACAAGTTCAGCCTGGAGAGGGTGAAGCCACATTGCTCCTTGGAGGCAAGGATTCTGAAGTTTCGCCTTACATACTTTGGACAAGTTGCAAGACGGGATCAGCCCTTGGAGAGGGATGTCATACTTGGGAGGGTGGAGGGACAGTGCAGGAGAAGACGACCCTCTATGAGATGGATTGATTCGGTCACTCGAGTAATGGGCATAGGTATGTCAGACAATAAGGTTGGCAAGCGATAGAGCAGGGTTTAGGGCTGTTGTACATAGGGTTGCTATGAGTCAGAAGCGACTCGACAGCACATAACAAATTCCTTGTAAGATGTATAATTGCTAAATATTTTTCCCTTTCTGTGGATTTCCTTTTTGCCACGTTGGAGAACTTTTTAATATGGATTTGATTCTTAGATGGTCCCATTTAACTATTCTCTCCTGGTTGTAGGAAAAGAGCTTACTTTCAGATTTCAAAACTTCCAGCAAAACTATGGAGCTCTGGTGGCCTAGTTGTAAAATGTGCTGCAATCCCAGAGAAGGATGGGTAATCTCTCATGCAATTTACTGCTCCTGAAAACTTGCTGGATGATCACCTATGGGTCATTTCTAACTCAATGGTGCACAACAGCAAAACTACAGTAATCAAAAAGTGGAACTAGTATAAGATTGGAGCTCCGGTGGCCTAATGGAAAGACGCTATCTAGTGGTACACAGTTCAAATCCACAGCTGCTCCACAGAAGGATGGGCAGTCTCCTCCAGTGGGATTTACGTCCTCTGATAACCCCCTTGAGGGTCAGCTGTCAGTCGATTCTGACTTGAGGACATGCAACAACATACAGAGAAATGGAAACCTAGAGTCCAGAAATAAACCTGTACATCTATGGCCAGTTAAGTTTTGACAGGGGTGCTGAATACATCCAAATAGGAAAGGAGATTCTCTTCAACAAATAGTACCTGGAGAATGGGTTACCTTAATAATATAAAATCTTCCAAGTAAAAGTCCATAGATCTTTATTTAAGTTTTCTTTAACATCTTTTTTTTTTTTTTGCAAGAGAAGGAAACAGGTTTATTATACATTCATAAGAGACTATGAACGGATCAGGACAGACTGACACTTTTTATCTTACTAAAGGGTTTATAAATCTTCTGTTAGGGAGTGGGGTTTAAACAACTGATTAGTACATTTCTTCTAATGGACTATGGTGACTTTTGGCCAGTTCATTTATCTTGTCCTTGAGTCTGTTGTTTTGCCACTTTCCTTTGAGTTGTTGTTGTTATGTGCCATCGAGTCGTTTCCGACTCATAGCGACCCTATGCTCTAAACCCTGCTCTATCTTGCGCCAACCGCACCGCCTCTAACACACCCATCCCGATTACCCCAGTCACCGAATCAATCCATCTCATAGAGGGTCTTCCCCTCCTGCGCTGTCCCTCCACCCTCCCAAGCATGATGTCCCTCTCCAAGGACCCGTCCCTCCTGGCAACATGTCCAAAGTATGTCAGACGAAGCCCCAGAATCCTTGCCTCCAAGGAGCAGCTTGGTTTAATCCTCTCCAAGATGAATCTGTTTGTTTTCCTGGCAGTCCAGGGTACATTCAGTACCCTTCTCCAGCACCACAGCTCAAAAGCATCCACTCTCCTTCTGTCCTCCCTAGTCATTGTCCAACTCTCTGATGCATAACAAGCAAGCGATTGCAAATACCATGACCTGTATCAGGCGCACCTTAGTCTCCAGAGAGACACTGTTGCTCCTGAGTACATTTGAGAGGTCCCTAATGGCAGACTTTCCCATCGCGATACGCGTTTTGATTTCCTGACTGCTGGTACCAAGAGTGTTAACTGTGGTACAAGAGTGTTAACTCTCTTTCCTTTGAGAGTCTATTTTTATTATCATGTAGCCACATTCCTTGAGGGTCAGTTTCTATTGTTATATTGCTAATTGATCTCCTTTGGACGCATGTCCTTTGCTATTCCCTGTTATTCCCCCCCTGAGAGAGATTTCACCCTAATTCATTGGGGGGGGGTGGCATCACATTCTCTTAGCTACTTCCTATTGGAAAAGGGTGTTATAGGTTCTAGGGTAAAGATCTCTCACTATTCTAAAGGACCCCTTTGGCAATAGGAAACATGTAGACTATTGTGGTGATTGATTTGGGGACTTAGATGGACTGCTATCAGTTGTGCTTAGGGATACAGGTTCATATCCTTGGAGGTATATTAATTTAACATGGAACTGTTTTACCCTAGAAGACACAAATTTAACTAACAAGTTAAAAATACATGGGCCAAAAATTAAAACAATGATATTCCAACTAGATGTTCTAACAGTGGCAGAAACCAAGTTACAGAGTGAAGATAGTTTTAAAATAAAAGGCTTATAATTAGGAATGCCTAGCACAGGAGCCCAACATGAGGGCCTCTTTTTTTTGTACAAATGCTTAGTAGTCCTTTCCAGGTTCCCACCCCCCTTAATTGATCATGTAAGAGTTTGGCTAACTCTCTAAATCAAGGAATTTCAATCTTGCAATACCCTGTCATGCTTAAAAGTTACTGGGGAAGATAGGCTGAGTACTATTTCAACCCAACCTGGGGAGAGCTTTCTACTGTTATAAGCCAAAATTAATCTCAAGAAATGAACTTCAGGGAGGCAAATTTGGGCTTTTTCTTTGGGCACTTTAAAACTTTCTTTGCCTAAAAAGTTTAAGGTGCTTCAAGTATCCTGATCTGAGGACTCATAGGTTGGACTACATACTAGAAGATTAAGATCTAGTACCATGAAATAGGTAGAACTGGCTATAATGCTGCCTATTATAGTATAAGGGTTAGGAACCACAGGGATGTATGTAGAGGCACAACCATGTCATTTATTGTTTCCAAGTTCTGGAACAACTTTCATTTACCATTGGGTTATTTTACAGCCAGGATAGGAGTGTTATAAGAAGTCATTTCAGTAATTAGACCAGCTTCTTTTAATCGTCTAATTATAGGGGCCAGACCTCTCCAGCCTTCAGGAGATATTGTACATTGTCACTGTTTTGGATAACTTACTCCAGGCTTAAGAACCATTTTTGTTGTTTTGTGGGGTTTATTTTTTTTGTTGTTGTTTTTTAAAAATTTATTATTAATTTGAAGGAAAATTTACAGAGACTTTGGATTTCCATTCATTCATTGTTGCACTTTTCTCCTCTCCCAGCCCTCCCCCCTAGTACACTACCCTTTTGGAGTAAAAGAAAAATTCTTTCATTGTTTTACAAACCCTCCCCCAGGTCCACTCCACTATGCAGCCTTCGCTCTGGACTCCTGTCATGATAGTAATACCTAATCACATATCCCTTTTAAATAGTTTTCTCCCTTACCTGTTTCAATTCAGTATACATTGTTTTTTTTT
>NW_006399971.1:3211167-3219926 GCF_000299155.1 Elephantulus edwardii
TTTCATCTCTCTTTGAGCTAGGGATTTTGAACATTTTTTCATGTGCTTGTTAGCCATCTGAATGTCTTCTTTAGTGAATTGTCTGTTCATATCCTGTGCCCATTTTTCTGTTGGATTATTTACCTTTATCTTGTGGTGCTCAAGTATTTTATAAATTCTGGATATAAGTCTCTTATCTGATATGTCATTACCAAAGACTTTTTCCCAGTCTGTGGCTTCCCTTTTTACCCTGTTGGAGAAGTTTTGTTTTGTTTTTTTCTTTATAAACCTTTATTTAAATCACAATTTTTTTCTTTTTTAAAAAATAATTTTAGGGGAAACTTTCCAGAACACTCGGTGAGAAGCTGGGGAGCGGCTGCTGCCCGAACTGCGCACAGTGACGCGCTCCTTCCCGCTCCCCCTACACTAGCTTCTGCCAGCTCAATGGCTATAGAAAATGGTGAAGGAAACCACTTACTACGATGTTTTGGGGGTCAAACCCAATGCCACCCAGAAAGAGTTGAAAAAAGCTTATAGGAAATGGGCCTTGAAGTACCACCCTGATAAGAATCCAAATGAAGGCGAGAAGTTTAAACAGATTTCCCAAGCTGATGAAGTACTTTCTGATGCAAAGAAAAGAGAATTATATGATAAAGGAGGAGAACAGGACATCAAGGAGGGTGGAGCAGGTGGTGGTTTGGGCTCACCCATGGACATCTTTGATATGTTTTTTGGAGGTGGTGGAAGAATGCAGAGAGAAAGGAGAGGAAAAAATGTTGTCCATCAACTCTCAGTAACATTAGAAGATTTATATAATGGAGCAACAAGAAAACTGGCTCTGCGGAAGAATGTGATTTGTGACAAATGTGAAGGCCGAGGAGGTAAGAAAGGAGCAGTAGAATGCTGTCCTAATTGCCGAGGTACTGGAATGCAAATAAGAATTCACCAGATTGGACCTGGAATGGTTCAGCAAATTCAGTCTGTGTGCATGGAGTGCCAGGGCCATGGAGAACGGATCAGCCCTAAAGACAGATGTAAAAGCTGCAACGGAAGGAAGATAGTCCGAGAGAAGAAGATTCTGGAAGTTCACATTGACAAAGGCATGGAAGATGGTCAGAAGATAACATTCCATGGTGAAGGAGACCAAGAGCCAGGACTAGAGCCTGGAGATATTATCATTGTTTTAGATCAAAAGGATCATGCTTTTTATACAAGACGAGGAGAAGACCTTTTTATGAGTATGGACATACAGCTGGTTGAAGCATTGTGTGGCTTCCAAAAGCCAATATCCACTCTTGACAACCGAACCATAGTCATCACCTCTCATCCAGGTCAGATTGTCAAGCATGAGGATATTAAACGTGTGTTAAATGAAGGCATGCCAATTATCGTAGACCATATGAAAAAGGGAGCCTAATCATTGAATTTAAGGTTAACTTTGCCAAAAATGGCTTTCTCTCTCCTGAAAAACTCTCTCTGCTGGAAAAACTCCTACCTGAGAGGAAAGAGGTAGAAGAGACTGATGAAATGGATCAAGTAGAACTGGTGGACTTCGATCCAAACCAGGAACGCCGCCGCCATTACAATGGAGAAGCATATGAGGATGACGAGGCGGGGTTCAGTGTCAGACCTCTTAATGCGGCCATTGAGTCCACTGCACTTAATATGCAGCAAGTGCATACGTGAAGGACTGTAATCATAATATGCTCACTACTTGGCTATTGTTTTTGTTTTAATATTCAACTATAGTAGTGTTTTAAAGTTAAATGAATAAACTCATATAAAAGCTCTGACTTTGCTCTGTATGTATGATGAATTCAGTGTGTAAGGAGAAATTTAATATTTGTAAAAACAGCTTTTGGTTTAAAAAGGAAAAATTTTCTCCCCTAGTGTTTGTTAGGCCACATATTGTATTGTTTTCGGCTATGCACATGGAATAGTTTAGACTGAAATGCTAGGTATATGTATGACTTTAGTGTATGACCCTTAATTGTTAAGCTCTGGAATTAAAACTCTGTGCAAACTGGCAACTAGAAGAAAATTTTAATTTGTGGAGAAGTGTTGGTTTGTACAGTTACTTGTAGTGTATGGGATTCATTGTAATACCTCTGCATTTATCTTACTGCCTCAACTGTAAGAAATGGCACAATGTGTATATAGTTTAGCCTTGGGTATCAGTGATGACAGTGATACCTTGCTAAAGAAGGGCTTTTATCACCATATACCGCTGCTTAAGATCACGCACTTTCAGAACTGCATTCCCTTCAACTGTGCCATCTTTCTATTCACCCCTTCTCTTTGGATCATGATAAGTCCCGGAGTAGGGACTATAGGAGTTGGGTTAAGTCAGAATTGAAGAGACTTTTACGTGGAAAAGTAATTTGCATGTATGAGATTGGAAGGTGTTCTTTAGGTATGTTACAGGCTTACTTCAAATCAATTATACTCCAGAGTATCTGTAATGATGGTAGTATAGCAAATTATGATACATAACTTTTAATTGTATGTTTAAAAGTCACCACATGCTTAAATTTTAAATGTTCCTATGCTTAAATCTGCATATCAGAATTTAGGCAATTCTTGAAATGTACTAATTTTTCCTTAATATATTGATTACAAAGCAAAAAAAATTAATTTTAATGAGCATTTACAGAGATTTTGGATTTCCATTCATTCATTGCTGCACTTCTCTCCCCGCCCAGCCCCGCCCCCCACCCCAGTTTGCTCCTCTCTTTCAAAAGTAAAAGAAACACTCCTTTCCTGGTACACAATCCCCCGCACCCCTCCCACCATCCCAAGTACATTCCACTATGCAACTTTAATTGTGGACTCTTGTGATAACCATAATACCTTATCATACATCGCTTTTAAATTACTCCCTCATCTGTTTCAGTGCTGTATACACAACTTATCCAGTTTTTCTTAGTCTTACCCCAACCCTGATATCAATCCCATTTTACAACAGTGGCACCATGCAATATTTGTCCTTTTGCGACTGAGATATTTCACTCAGCATAATGTCCTCCAGGCTCACCTATTTTGCATAATATTGCATGAGTTCCTTGTTTTTCAATGCAGCGTAGTATTCCATTGTGTGAATATACCACAGCTTCTCTATCCATTCGTTTGTTGATGGGCAGAAGTTTTTGAATGAGCATAGGGATTTGATTCTTAGAAGATCCCATTCATCTATTTTACCTTCTCCTGGTTGTAGGTTTTTCAAGATACTTGGAAGACTGTTTATATTGTGGATTAGGACTTGTAGTGTTCTTCCAAGCTTCTCTTTAATGAAAAGAGCTGTTTGAATAGGCTTTATATTCACTGCCTATGTAAGCAACCCAGAGGCCTAAACCTTTTTGTCTAGATCTCTAAATTTTGGAGGTAACATTTCAGGATCTTCAAGTTGAAGAGAGGTTAGCCGTAATATCTTCATGGCTGGTGAAATGAAAATCTTGGTCTTCACTCTAAACATAAGATCTCTCCTTAACAGGGGTGAAGAAGTTGTAGGAATTACCAAAAACTGATAAGAAAACAGGCAGGACGTCCACATGCAAGACAGAGGAGGAGTAAAGAACTGCTTACTAGGTTTTCCATTAATTCCAACAACTAAGAAATAACGAGGAGAGTGGACCCGAGAAGGCTTATAGGACTGAATAAGAGACTCCTGTGTCAAGGGGAAAATGGATAGACTTACCAGCAACGTCAATCAATGCTCACCTACAGCTCTTCTGGAAGGATTTGAATTGTTGAAGCATCCTCATTTGTTGCCAGCTGGAAGCCAGGGCTTCGTCAATCCTCTATGGATTCGGCACATCCAGCCCTCCCCCACACCCTCACCTCCGCTCCTGGCGAGTCATTTCTTTCTTTCTCCGGGGCCTAGGTCACCTGTGTCACATCCCTCTTGCAGCCACCAGTATGGCAGTCATTCACTTGTGCAGCAAGTCTATCTCTTGCTTTCCTGTTGTTTGTACTATAGTGTCGGAAACGACCCATAGCTGACCCTCCAACAGGTTTTCAGAGGCAGTTAATTGTCTGGGAAGACATTGCCTATCCTTTTCCTGCTGAACCCTGGTGGCCTTGAACCGCATATTTTCGAGATTGCAGCTCAGCTTCTTGCCTTTTTTTTAAAAAAAACCTGGAGCCTAGCAGACAACGCAACGGCGCCCTCTACTGTGCGCTGGGTGCTCTGCATGCTTTTCTGGCATAGCGAGCTGAGAGCTAATCTAATCTCCCTGCCATGTTCTGGCAAGCATTAAATCTACTGGGGGACCTCAAGCGCTCCCGCCTCTGGGTCTGTGACCTCTCTTTCCTTGTCTGTGGATGAAGGTTACGGTAGGTACCCGCATGGTGCAGTGGACAGAGGAAGTCCACAAGGAGCTAGCGGCATCTGTTTTGGACCTAAGGCAACATTCGGCTTTTAAAAGCAGGAACAAAGTGCCTTGTTACTTTATAGGTAAAAGGTAGTAGGACCAAGCTGAGAGATTTTGTAAAAGGAGATTGCTCAGTACTGGCTGGGAAGTGCTCAGATGGCCACTCTGCAGATGGCTTTAGAGGACCCTTCCCACACTTGACAGGTGGAGAAACGAGGAACTCAATCCCACCCATCCACTTACTTCCTGTCAAGTACCTTGCCTCCTGGGCTGAGGCCTCCTGAGTCTGGAAATCTGGAAAAGGGAAGGAATCAAACCCGATTTTCACAGAAAGCTTTGACTTGAGTCCATTCATTGTAACTCAAAGACTGGCATCAACTTTATTATTATCTTTTGTTAAATACTTTAGATCTTTTCAGAGAACATGTTTACAAGGGCGTGGTAGGTCTTCTCCCCCAGTACGTGTGTGTGTGAATACACAACGAGGAGAGGTTATACAGACAGGCAGGTAATACCACTCAGGTAGTCTCTCAGAGGGGCAGCCCCATCACACACATCGCTCCTCTGAGAGAAAATGGCTCTCTGCATTTCCATTTGGTAAACCTGAGACCTATGTGTCACAAGTCAGGTGACAAGCAGAGGAAGAAGGAAAGGGATGAAGGCCCGTAGGGACAGGGAGGAGTACAGCCCTACATGCATTCCATGGATCATGAAGTAACAACACTCTGGAATGAGGATCCGCTGAGCGAGCTGCCGCCCAGCTGCACAGCCGCCTGACCTGCAAGCGCCTTGCTGGGGAAGGGGACATTTATTGGGGTGAGGGCATCAATTGCAGGGGCCCCGACTAGAACAAGGGTCTCTCTCCTGGCCAGGGAAGTGATCAGGCAGTGTGAGCTTGGAGGGAGCCTGGACAGTATGGCTTTGGCCCCCGAATGTCTCATCTGCTCCCATATGGGGACAGGGGTTATTCAGCCAGGACACTGATGTCATGTACGGGGGACACTTTGGCACAGTCACAGGGATGGCAGAAGATGCAGCCACCCCAGGTCACAAAGAACTTTTGCTGGTTGCCAAGTGGCACAGAACAAAACCAAGTGGGTCTTTTGTGCCAACACCAAAGCTTCCCTCAGAGGAACCATGCTGTGCATTGCTCACTGGACCTCAGGTGGTAGATTCAAGGCCTGGAGAGGAGAGCCAAGCGTTTCTCAAAGAGGGCAGCTCTGCACCACCAGCTGGCTCTGTAAGTTCTGGGCTGCTCAGTGAGTCTGGTGACCACTCGGAAGAGATGGTGGCTGCAGCATCTGCTATGATGACACATGACCTAGAGTCTGAATCGGGAATCGTCTAGATTCAGAAAGTTCTTCTGGGCTTCACTCATACTAAAGTTTTGAAAAGTCACTTCTTCACAGCAGCTAAAACAGTTTCTGAACATCTAGAGAAAACCAATTTGTCCTTGTTTACAACATTCAAGGTAAATGGAATGCTGTTTTCCTTTCTTTAATCTGTTCATCACTGTAGATGGCTACCCTGAGATGGTTAGCTGTTTGACCAGGCTCAGGAAAAGAACCTCAAAATTCTTCATTTATTGCTTTGAGATGGGAAGCATGACATTCCCTTTTCCTCCTCTGACAGGCAGGCAAAGGAAGCCACATCGCATGGAAGTGGAGCTCATGTGGAGTGGATATAATTTTGAGCAAGACTAGGAGTCCCAGCTCAAGTGTAGCTCTATCTCAATTACAGTATAATTTTCAGACCCACATATTTCTTATCTGAAAATGGGAGCCATGTCACCTACTAAAGGTAATGGGAGAGGTAATCAAAGAGACATTTTCCTTGAAAGTGCCTGACCAATACCTGTGGGTGCAGAGCTGCATGGAATATAAATCTGAAAGGGGAAGAGAGGATAGAGCACCCAAATGGGGACTCTGGGCTTGGTGGGCTCAGAGATGCCTAAGCTTGCAGTTTGATCTTCCTACTTAGAGAGAATAAAGGAGAGGAGAGGAAGCTCCCCTGTAATCTGAGCCAAAGGAGATACATTCCCAACCTGGGCCCCAGCATTCCACTCGCCCTGCCTGGCCTGGCCCTCACCACCTGCTGGCGCCCAGAGTCAACCAGGGGTGAGGGCCTTGCCCAGTGCTGCCTTAGTAGGTATCATCTGTGAAGAAGGGTGCACAGGCTGATGAGGTGCAGTCCCCCTCTTCGTGTGATTCCGACAGCTTCCCATACTCGCTGTTGTAAAACACTTGGCCTTCTTGTTCCCCCTGACTGGGCCGCTGCCACATTTCTTGTGAATCAGGGTGTGCCATCTTCACATCCACATCCCGACCAGGTCCTTTGCAGCTGTCAAGACAAGGAGGAAGGCATCAGAGAAAGAAGAGAGAAAGGCATGAAGAGAGAGAGGGTCGGATTGGAATCACCAAAGACATATCAGAGTAAACTCAAAGACATTAGCAAAAAGACTTGGATTAAACTAGCAAATCAACCTGATTTTGTTTGTTTAGCAAACACTCACTGGAGCTTTCTTTGTCTCACAGGTCAGTACAGGACAATGGAGAATGTCTGACTTAATCTCAAGTTTACTACAACCCTAATCTTACTACTTGGCACCACTATTCACTCATTTGCTCAAGCCAAGGACCTAGATGTCATCTTTGTCTTCTCGCTTTCCATTCTCTCTCATCATTAAATCCACCCAGAGGTCCTGTCCATGTTTAACTGCAAAATGCACCCATCCACATCTCTCCATTCATTTGTTCTTACTTCAGAGTGACCTGTCATCATCACATGCTCTACAATATCCACCTAGCATGTCTCTCTTCTTCCATACCTGCCTCTCTGCAGTCTAATCGTCAAAGAGATTCTTTCATAGATAGACTCTGTGATAGTCTCCAGTCACTCACAGAATGAAATCCAAGCTTCTCACCATGGCTGATGAGGTCCTCCAGTCAATTGATCAGGCAGTTGTCTTCCAGATTTCTTGGTATAGACGTCTACACATGACACTATTTTTGGCAAAGACACACTTGTTATAGTGAGACCATCCAGGGCTGCATTTTTTTCCCCTGAAACACCTGAAATGATGTTCCATCAATTCCTGGGGTCTTCTTTTTTGCCAATGCCATAGGTACAAATTGAACTTCTTCCTTCATTATCGTTGGTTCTTGATCATATGCTGCTTCCTGAAATGTATCAGTGTTGACCAATTCTTTTTGGTACAGGGATTCTGCTTAATCATTCTATCTTCTTTTGATGCATCATTCAAGATTTTGCCTAACAAATCTTTCTGTATTGCAACTCAAGGTTTTAATTTGTTCTTCAGTTCTTTCAGCTTGATTAATGTCTTTTTTTTTTTCTTTTCATTTTTTAACTGTGGCTTTCTTGCACATTTCATTATAACACTTTGCTTTGTCTTCTCAACTTTCCCTTTGAAATTTGCTCATCTCTCTTATTTCAGTGTTTCTTCCCCTTGGTTTTGGCCCCTTGTTGTTTTAGTGCAAGGTGCAGAGTATTCTGACATTAATTTCGGTCTTTTTTTTCTCCCCTATAACAAAATAATAGTCTTTTTCTTAAATAATAGTTTTGATGTTATCCCACAATTCATCTGGTCTCCAGTCATTAATGTTCAATGCATCAAATCTATTCATGAGAAGGTTTTTAAGTTTAGGTGAGATAGACTCAAGGCTATATTTAGTTTATTGTGGACTTGCTTTAATATCCTTCACCTTCAATTTTTTTTTCACCTTCAATTTTAACTTGCACAAGGGTAATTGGTCATCTGTTTCACAATCCACCTTTCTTCTGGTTTCAACTGCTGATATTGAGTTTCTCCATCAACTTTCTTCACAGACATAGTCAACTGATTCTTGTCTCATCTATCAAGTAATGTCCTTGCGCATAGTCACCATTTATGTGATTTTTTAAAAAAATGTATTTGCAATGAATAAATAACTCATTGTACAAAATTATATAAATTGATCTCCAGGCTAATTTCTGTTATCAAGTCCATATAGTCCAACTGTTAAGTCCTTCTTTGTTTTCAACTTTTGCATTCCAGACACCAATTATCAATAATGCATCTAGGTTACCTGTTTGATCTATTTCAGACTACAAAAGTTAGCAGAAGATCTCAGTTTCTTCATATGTGGAATTAGTGGTTGATGTATATAATTAATTGTATTAGTAGATCCTTATTTGCATATTGATAGTACCTTATCACTTACAACATTGTATAGACCTTGAATTTTCTTTAATGACAAATGCTACTCCATTTCTCTTCAAATTGTTGTCATTATATAATATAATCATATAATAGATTATATGATTATTTGAGTCAAAGTAGTCAATGCTAGTCCATATCAGCTCACTAATAACATGGGGCTTTTTGAGCCAGATGACCATATGATATATATG
>NW_006399971.1:3222364-3280636 GCF_000299155.1 Elephantulus edwardii
TCCTTGGAGAGGGACATCATGCTTGGGAGGGTGGAGGGACAGCGCAGGAGGGGAAGACCCTCTATGAGATGGATTGATTCGGTGACTGGGGTAATAGGGATGGGTGTGTCAGAGGCGGTGCGGTTGGCGCAGGATAGAGCAGGGTTTGGGGTTGTTGTGCATAGGGTCGCTATGAGTCGGAAACGACTGGACGGCACATAACAACAACAACAACAATAACTACTATGATAATCTTTATGTGCCCACTTTCACTTTTTACAGCTTCCAATTTTCCTAGATTGATACTTGGTACATTTTGTGTTTCAATTACTAATGGATATTTGTAGCTATTTCTTCTCTCTTGCAGTGGGAAATCTTGCCCTCAAGGACCTGTCCAATGTGGTAAAGAGCAAAAAATATCAGTTTACAGACTAAGGTGCACCTGTTCCAAGTCATGGGTTTATTTGTTTGTTTTTTTCAATTATTGCCAAAGCATCTGAAAGTTGGACAATGAGTAATAACAGCAGAAGAACATATACACTTGAATTTTGGTCTTAGAGAAGAATATCTCTTGGACTGACAAAAGAATAAACAAGTCTGTCTTGAAGTAAGTGTAACCAGAGTGTTCCTTAGAGGCAAGGAGGTAAAACTTGGTCTCACATACTTTGGGCACTTGTAGGAGGAACCAGTCCTTGGGAAAAGGCATCTTGCTGGGAAAGGTGGGGAATCAAAGAAAAAGATGAAGACTTTGATGAGATAAATTGACACAATGACTGTAACAATGGACTCTAGCATCTCAGAGGTAGTAGGAGGTGCAGGATAGGGCAAAGTTCAGATCTGTTGTTCAGAGTTGTAATTGATGTCATGGCTCTTAATGAAACAATAGTTTTAACCCTTGATGCCAATCTGAGTATTTTCTCTCTCTTTTTCCAGGTGATTTGCATTGCCCCCCGCCTTGGTTCTTAATTCTTGCCTTTAAATCGAATAGTTATTTATTCTAGGATATGCCTTAGCATTTACTACTCTTATTTTCCCAGGTTTTAGGGGTGGTGGTGGGGTGGTGAAGCTTCCATTATATTAGATTCATACTTTTAAAAAAATTTAGATGAATTAACTTTATAAATGTAAAATGTGAGTTCTCTTCTACTGCTTGGTTTTTCTTCCTCAGGGACTCCAGTTTTACATATATTGGATCTTTTTAATTTGTTTTACATGTTATCACATTTGTTATGATTCATATGCCTTAACTTTTTATTTATTTTAGTTTCATTTTCTTGACTTTTCCCATGCCTCTCTTCTGTGTCAACTGTATGTCTAGTTTAATCTTGACAGAATTTGTCTTTTATTGCCATTTCTTTCCTGAAGTTAGCTCTATAAGGATTTTACGTCCTTACATTGCCCATATATTGTTTGTCCAGTTCTATTGTGAATTTTTAAATTTTTGGTTCAGAGTGAAGCTTCTTGATTAATTATGTATTTAATTAATCTTGGAGTGCATATTTCTGTGTAATCTGTGTGTAATCTTGAGTATTTATTCCTACTGACAAGTTATGATTCCAATTATCAGTTTTATAATAAATTTATATAAATAGTGTGGGTTTATTTTTCTATTTGTGATTATTCATGCTGGAATTTCCTGGACTAGAAATAGCAGGTTATCCTATGAAAAAAGGTAGGAAGTTCAATGGCTTCCTAGGTTTCTTTATTCAAGAATGCTGCAGCAGACCCATATTTTCAGTACACTTCCGACTCCCTGGACTGCATCCTTTCCCTCAGACTTGTCCTATGTAGCATCACCACCATGGATCTACAAGTCACAAGGGAGTGCTGGGTCCTCTTATTGGCTGTGCTGTCATGCTCATCCATCACAGCTCAGAATTTACAGGTCCCCTTTTACTCATAAATTTAGGTAAAGCACCGTATTAAAGGGGATCAATTTCTGGTATCCTGTGTGGCCATCAAGAAGGCTGAATAATGCAACCTGGAAGTGAAGGAAGTGTTACCTCCCCATGGGGTAAATGGATAGCAGGTTTAGGAAGGGCTTTTGCAGATAAACTTTCTCTTTTCTTTTACAGACCTCTCCATGGCATGCATACTCTACATGTTTGGAGAACATAGCTCAAGAAACTGCTGAGAAAAAGAATCTCAGTTGCTCCTACAGTGAAGTTCACTCTCTGTAATGAATGGGTCACCTTGTGGCTGCATTTCTCTGAATTCTTGATATTATCTTACTTTTTACAGGCCAATTCTTTTTCTTTTATCCCCAACCATCTGAGGTTCAGCACCCTTTTCCAACGCACTGCCTTTTCAGAATCATTACCTTCCTAAAACAGGTTGTCCTTGTACCTCAAACTTTTCTCCTGGAGCAGTTATATTCCTCATTGTCATCCCAGCTTTCTCCATTATCATCCCAGTTCATACACTTGAGGTTTTGACGTCCTTGCTGGAGATTCCCCAACTGATGTCTGTTCTGCCACGGGCTCAAGCTTAACTCTCCCAATCTTGAGTGTTTTTTTCCTATTCACACACATACTGAACCATCTCTTCATTACATTATATATCATTATATTTCATTACATGATACATCGTATACTCATTAGGCATAAGTTATGAGTGGCTTTATTTGATCTCCTTAATGATATGAGTAATTTTTAGGAAGATGTGTAAAGATTTAAATTCAAATAGCTATTTACATTTATTTCTTTTAAATGATAAAATACTGTTTGGTAAAGACCCATTAGCCAGAATCTAACATTAATCTTCCCAAATTAGGTTAAAATAGAAGTCACCTGAGAAAATCAATGAAAGAGAAAAAGGCAAAGACATATGACACAGAAATAGAAATTATTTCTGGGTATGAGACTACTCTTGCCAGTATTAATACTGCAAATGCAATGTTTGTAGGCTAATGTGAAAGGTAATCAAGTGATTAGTTAAGTTGTAGAAGTCATAAATATACCTAAATAGGTGTGAATAGTGACATCAACCATCCTAATGTTATACAAAGAGATGTACCTTTGTTTAAGGTACAATATTCAGTGACAGTATCATATACTGATTAAAAAACAAGTTAGGTAGAGGTGAAAACTGTGTCAGGTGATTCTAAAGCTGATTCTTGGCAAAGACTCTTGATGACCAAGACTCACTTGAATGAAACAGAACTGCTTTTTGAAGAAAGTGGAAAAGAGTAATACTGTCTAGGATATCATGTTGCTGTTAGGTGCCACCGAGTTGACCCTGTGAACAACAGATCTGAGCCCTGTCCTATCCTCTGCCGTCCTCATCATCTCTGGTACACTTGAGCCCATTGCTGCAGTCACTGTGTCAATGCCTCTGAGGGTCTTCCTTTCTTTTTTTGACTCTCCACCTTTTCAAGCATGATGTCCCTTTCCAATTAAATGGCCTTTCCTAACAACATGCCCAAAGTATGTGAGACTAAGCTTTGCCTTCCTTGCCTCTAAGGAACATTCTGGATGCACCTTCTCCAAGACATAATTGTTTGTTCTTTTTACAGTAGATGGGATATTCAGTACTCTTTTCCAACACCACAACTCAAAGGCATTTATTCATCTTCGGTCATTCTTATTCATTCTGTAATACTGTCCAGCTCTCAAATGCATAGGAAGCCATTCAAAAGACCATGATCTGAGTCAGGGGCAACGTAGAGTTTAAACTGACATTAATTGCTCCATGGTACTATGGCAAGGTCCTTGACAGCAGACTTTCTCAATGCAAGATGTCTTGTGATCTTTTGACTGCTAGTACTAGGGGTGTTAATTGTGGATCTGAGTGAGATGAATGGGCAATCTCCTCCTGTGTGATTTTACTGCCTCTGAAAACCTGCTGGAAGGTCAGCTGTGAGGTGGTTATGCCTCGACAAAGGGAGCTCTGGTGTTCTTGCGGTAAGAAGCTGCATTGTAATCCCAAATTTGTGATTTGAGTTCACTAGCTGCTCCTTGAGAGAAGGATGGACAATTTCTTCTCATGCCATTTACTGTTTCTGGTAACACACTGGAGTGTTCATTCCAACTCAGCAGCACACAATAACAACAGTGTGACAGAATATCATAGGCAAAGTCATTTAAAAAGAAAAATGCAAGTAAGTTAATAAGCTAAATATCTTAAGTAGGTATTTACTTGATCTATACCTTTAAATATTTACATTTTTCTGTATCTTCTCCTTGGACAAATGAAATTTTTCCTTTAGTCAGGGTTACTTTCTATATAGGAATACTTTTTTTAAAAATTTTTTTTATATAGGAATACTTTCATAAAAATATGACACCGATAGCTCCAGGGAACATTATCTGCCTGGTTTCTGTGGCCATTGGGCTAAATGCTGGGAAGAGTAGTAGAATGGGCTTACTTTTCCTGGTTGGGCAGGGGGGATTATGTACACATTAAAGATGTTGAATTACATGTGGTTTCACAAAGAGAAAGCTTTGGAGCATCTGAAAATGGAATCAGACTTCAGACTGGAAGCCTGAGAGGGAAGCGTCAGGGGCTAGCTTGTTCTGTTAGGTGATGAGAAGTGGCGTCATGTTTGAGAGGTTAGATTGCCAAAGAAAGGCCGTGAGTCTTAGAATGGTTTGCCTTGAATATACCAAAAGGTAACAGGGAGCCGTAGAAAGTTTTGAGTAAGAGAGCAATGACCTCTTTCACTGGGCCCTGCCTTATGGATTGAATTGTGTCTCCCAATAGATGTGCGATAAAAGATAGTCCCAACCCTTGGCACCTGTAAATATGACATTGTTAGGAAATAAGATATTAACTAAGATGTTATCAGCCAATATGTAACCATACTGGATAGGCTGGTTCCTAATCCCATCTAAGTTGTCTCCTTTTAAAAGAAAATACACAGAGATATAGACACATGATGAAGAGGAACATGTGACACTTTAAAGGTCAAGGAGCTCCTGTAGCTACTGGATGCTGGAAGAGACAAAGTAAGCTCTTCTCCTAGTCCAGACAGAGCGAGTGTGACCATGCCAACTGGACTCTTATCCTGCAGACTATGAAACAATCAATTTACTTTCTGAAAAACCACCCAGTATTTTGTTACAACCACCCTAGGACACTAAGACACCCTACCTGAAGTCACCTTCTTGTCTATGACTGTTCTCTATCCGCTCAAACTCCTCAGAGGCCAGCACCATTCCACTGTCTGTCTGGTTATCCTGTAGAGAAAGAGCAAGCCTAGGGTTGTGGCCCCACCCTAGGTCCTTCTGCAGCACAGCAGTCCCTTAGCCAGAAGGGAGATGTGGACTATCCTCTGTGTACCTGCTGATGTACCACTTCCTTCTGCTAGAACTGAGTGGGAGTCTGGGCAGAGCCTGCATACACTGCTCCACAGGAGGAGAAACTGAGGTTTCGGGAAGCACAGGCCATTCATATGTGGGAGGTGGCAAAGGCAAGTCACTCCTTGCAAGGGACATACAAGTGGCAATACGTGGGGGTACAGGGCATGGTTAAAGCAGGAGCACCAAGAGAGATGGGAAGAATATTTGAAAGAATAGGATAGTTCATAGTTTAACAAAATGGTCATAGTGAAGGAACATCCCAACTTTAGTTGGCTTTACTATCCTCAGATTGTAGTTTGGCATGGTTTTTATCTAGAATTACATAAAAGGGAGCTGTGTTCTTTTCAGAGTTTGGGGCCTTCTAAAGTCTTCATCTGACCCAGGAGACTGGGCAACTCGGCTCTGATCCAGGTCTCCCACTCCAACTCTGTGACCTACAAGGCTTCCCTTGGAACCTGTATTTACTGACCAGGACCTAGAATCCACTGCCTCACATCTAGAAGGGAGGCTGGGGCTCACATCCTGGCTGCAGCTTCTGAAATTCAACTTTGGAAGGCTCAATCTGCCCTTTTACAAAATAGAGACACTAGGGTCAATCTTCAGGAGACTTGGTGGCATAGTGTGTACAAGTCATGTTCCTAGGAGGAACTATTCCTGGGAAAGGAACATGGTGCTCGGGAAGGTTGAGGGTCAACGAAGGAGAAGATGACCCTTGACCAGGTGCATTGACACGGTGACTGCTGCGATGGGCTCTAGTGTGTCAGGGAGTGTGAGGATGGCGCAGGACAGGACAGGGATCAGATTTGTTGTTCATGGGGTCGCTATGAGTCATACTCGACTCAACGGCACCTAACAACAACAACAGCTGAAGTGTCAATGATTCAAATCTAGCAGCCACTCTAAGGGAGAAAAATGGGCTTTAAGAAATCCAGTGGAGGATGACTAAAAGCGAGAATTGACTTGAGGGTAGTAAGTGTGGGCCAATCTCAGGAAGTACATCACCCAAGCTATGCTTGTTCACCTGCATCTGGGAACACGTATATGACTACCTGAGTGGACACTGGTTTACTCCCGTATGAGGTAACCAGCCTCCTCTTCTAGTGACACCATCCCCTGTTCTCAGGTCACACAGCCTGATGGCACCAATTTCTCATTCAGGCTGGTTGTTCACGGAGAGCCACTGGGCAAAAAGAGCTGCCTTTCCACTGGGGTTCCTAGGCTGTGGGGAGAGCCGCTGAGGATGATGGCAATGATGTCACAGCAGCTGAGGCTTTAATGTCGTTCAGGGGCCACCACTACCTTGACTTCTAGAGTGAGTCTGAGTTATCTTTGCCACTTGCTTTAGGAGTTCCTGACTGCTCCCTGCCTCTTCTCTGAGAGACCTCTGGCCTGAACCCCACATTCTCTTCCTCCCCATTGTCACCAGAGAGCTCACCACCGAAGCTTTGTAAGTCGTAGGGGTCATGGGAAATTCCTCGAAAGTTTTCATCCTGGAGGCACCCTGGGCCTGAGTCCCTCTGGCCAGACACCCAGGAAAGGACACACAATTGTAGTATCTGGGGAGACAAAATTAAAACTACTTAGTTAAAAAAAAAAAAAGTGACGAGCAGGCCTCCTGTCCATATTTCAAGGAGGAAGGTCTGTTCCTTTGGGGATGTAACTTTTTAATAAATATAACTTTACTATTTCATCCTAAAAAAAAAGCTAATGAGTAGCCACACACCAGCCACCTTCCTGAAAGCTCCCTGCACCTTTTCTTCTTGCCTCCTCTCATTTCAGGAGCACCAGGATCTAGGTCCAGGCCTGAGTGCTGGTCTAAGCCTCTCCCCAAATCCCATCTCCAATTGCTAGGCATATCCTTCTTTGTCCAGTGCCTCTGTTTCCCCCCTTGCTCTAGAAAATTAAAGCCTCATGAGTTTGCCACTGGGTGGTGTGGAAACTTTACCACCCTGTAAAATGGCCATTTACAATGGCTCTGCTACTTTAGCTGCCCTACAATGCTCCCTCACACCTCTACAATTTGCTTGAATAAAGATAAAATACACCGTGTCCAAGCTGCTCCCGTGCCCACCCCGCCCCACGTCACCCGGGGCCTGGAGGGCAGCTGACCTGGCAGCCAGGCTGTGGCGGTGCTGGCTGGGCGAGCTGCTCTCGGAGTCAGGGGAGGCGATGTGCAGGGCGGTGGTGGATGCCTGCAGGAAACTGCCCTCCTCAGAGCTCTGGGAGCCACGTTGAGGTATGAAGTCCTCTTCCTCCTAGACGGGAAGGGACAGGTATTCAGGGTCAGAAGTCACACAGAACCTCCAGGCCCGCCCTGGGTGGTATCTTCCTTGCGAAACTGGTTCTAATAGTAGTGGTTCCCTGAGCACCCTGAGTCAGTGTGAGCTTGCACACGCCGGCCGACATTGTGGGGCTCTGCGTAGGCTGGGTGCCGCTCTCGAGACGATTTCCACTCACAGCGACCCCATGTGTATAAGAGCAGATTTGTACTCATTTATTACTTATTATTACTGGCTCATTTATTATTATTATGATGATGATGATGAACTCAATCACCAAGCCATTCTTCCAAGGTAATTCTGAGTTGCGACCTCCATCTTTGTGGTTAGCAGCTAAATGTTTTAACCATCAAAAACCTCTGCTATATGCCAGCCTCCCTAAATGTTCACCAGACTCTAAAGATGCCCTTCATCAAAAGGCCAGGAGGTCCTCACTCCACACTTCTCAGGTGTTCCTGCAGCCTCAGGAGCCAATATGTTTGCTTCCCACACTCCTTCTCTTAGGGCAGAGCCAGACTCAAAGTGGCTGTTTCCACCCCCGGAGGCTGGGCAGCGGGCTGCACTCCTTTCTGTCCTGTGCTGTGCCCACCTATAATCCCTGGTGTTGGCTCTGAATTGGCTCTGTTCCCCACCCATGAAGAGCACTGGGGACACAGAAGACAAGTGCTTGTGTCCTTGGTGGGTACGGAGTAGATTGGACTTGGAGGGCTATGATTGAGAGGAGAGAATTGAATTCATTATCACAGTGCTGGGGCTGTGAGGGGATGCTTTGCAGGCCCAGTGAGGGGCCACGGCAAGGGCCATTGTGGCCTGGATGAGGACAAAGATGACCTTTTGAAAGACAGGCAGACTCTGACCACATGATGGCCTGGGAAATATTAATGGATTTGAGTTCAATGGAAATATGCACAATGGAAGATAAGCCTGTCTCCACCTCAGAAGGCTACGTACGGCATGAAGGTGGAACACAGGCAATGGGCACTGGAGGGTAGACCCAGGCACCTGGAGGCTGGCCCTGTACCAACCCGTGTGCTGTAGCTTAGAGTCTGTACAGCACTGATCACAGGGCTCCTGGGGCAGCCTGGGCCGGAAGGGGGACCCTCCTGGGAAAGAGAAAAGGCTAAAGGCTGTAGCAGGACAGAAAGAGGGGCTCACCTGCCGGTCCCCAGCCTGCAATAGGTCCCCCAGGATTTCTACCAACTCTGAAAATGAAGGTCTTGCCTTGGGGTCTCCTGACCAGCAGCTTAGCATGATGCGGCGTCTGTGAGGTAAAGAGGGGGTGCAGTACTGTGCTCTGAGTACAGTCCATCGTCCTTCCACCAGCAGGCCCCACCCCACCCACTCTGGCCTGCCTGTGTTCCTTCCCACCTCCAGGCCCCCTTCATCCTAGTTTGCTTTTCCCACTCGGCTCAGTGTTGCTCCTTGGAGATAAGACATTGATGCTCGGCTACACCCTCCACTTGGTGTCCACCACAGTTGTGGCTACATGGCAGTTTCTATTCTACTATAGCTGGTCTCCAAGGCCAGCCCCTTTGGCAGGATCCATGGAGAATTATTGGGTGGATGAGGGGTGGAGGAAGAGAGAATACTTGTGACAGCCCCTTACCGACCAAGACCCTGTCATTGTCTCTTGCACACACTCACATGGCAGGCGTGGCCAGCTCTGGGGTCCTCATTCGGGTACCATCTTTTAAGCGTTGGCAGAACTCCTCGTTGATCTGCACCCCAGGGTATGGGGAGGCCCCTGGGAACAGGAATAGGACAGCATGGGTAGGACGCAGGCACCCCCTTCCCTCCTCAAACTGTATCTTCACTTGGTCATAAGAAAATGATGCCCCTACTTGCTAGGGTTGATTTGAGCATGAGAATAGTACCTATGCTTGGTGTCTGGGACATAGCAGGGACACAGACTTGTTCGCTAAAACATGATTACTGAAACCATCAGGGAGCAGCAACTGGTTTTGACTTATTTCAGGAAGAACAAAGTCTCATGCCCCCCTCATCGATCCCTCTTTGGGGGCAGCCTTTCCTGGCTCACAATCCAGTTCCTCCTGAACTCTGCCAGTTCTTTGTCCTGAGTTTGTCTTCTCCCTCTGAACAGGCACTTCGTCTCTGCTGACTCCTGAAGTCATTAATGGCCTGTTTTCTTTCCTGCCCCATGAATTGTCTTCTACTTGGCAGCCAGAGTAACCCTTTAAAACATGAGACAGAGGGTATCTCTCCCTCACTCAGAACCCTGCAACGTACCGCAGGAGAGTTAAATTCTTGATCCTCGCCTTGGCCACAGGGGCTGGCTGCCCGGTTGTCTCTCCTACTCCTCCAACCTCACCTGATGCGCTGTCCACCCCCTGCCTGCTCTGCTCTGCACCCGGAGGACCTCCGGCGAAGAGGTGGTGGGCCTGGCTGCCTTCTTTCCTGGAACTGCTCTCCTCTTATCTCCCCATATCACCTGCCCACCCTGCATTTCAAACCAGTTGCTCTCAAGACAATTCTGATCTTTGCATGTCACCCATAAGACGTCACGGAGAAATTGACTGTTCTGGACATTTTCAATGGGTAATATGTTAGAAGGAAGCTCTGGTGGTATAGTCTGTAGGTAGTCATGTTGCAAACTCAAAAGCTCCATGGAAGAAAGATGGGCAATCTTCTCTAGTGTGTTTTACAGCCTTGGTAACTGCTGGTGTGTCAATTATGAGTAGGTTCCAACTCAACTTGAAATAAGTCTGAATTTTTGAGTGTTTTTCCTTGAATATTTTAGAAGTAGATTGCAGGCTTTTCTTCAGAGGTACCTCGGGGTAAACTACGACCTCTAACCTTTGGTCTAGCAGTCATGTGCATTAATGACCACTTGCCCTGGCCAGGGCCCTCCTGGGACATACACAGGAGACCCAAACATCCCATACTATTTAAGACCAAAACACCTTCATGCTGTCAAGTCCAATTCACAGTGACCCCCTGAAGACAGAGTGGAACTTGGAAATCAGTATTTCCAAGGCTGTAAAACTTGACCGAATCAGACCACCACAGCTTTCTCCCACGAAGCAGCTGGTGGGTTCAAACCACGGACCTTCTGGTTAATAGCCAAGAGCTCAATCACTGTGCCACCAGAGCTTCACCCTGTACTCTTTTTTAAAAAAATTTATTATTTTTTGTGAGTGTACCGTCAAATCAGATCTGACTGGTACAGGAGGAAACTGCCCCTCCTTCTCCAGCAGAGCATCTGGTGGATTCAAACAGAGTACCTCTGGGATTGCAGTGCAGCTTCTTGCCACTAGGCCACCAGAGCTCCCTTCACCCTGTACTCTTTAGACAGTTTCATTTTTTGTACCAATATCCGTCATCGTTTCCATTCGATGGTGTTTTTACTTTTTCACTTGTTCACTGACTTTCCTTACACAAGCTGGGGACATGTGTAGATTTGTCTGCCATGTGCTTGCATAAGATGTACTTGTTGTTGAAAGAGCATTCAGTGTCCTCTGGACCTCTTGCCAAATCTGTGATGGCAGGGGCACCATCTCTATGGCAGATGGAGATATGAAGCAGAGCTAGGAGAGTGGCTTAAGCTAATGGGAGGCAATAGGGAGAGACCTGGGCATGGCCCCTCTCTGGAGCCCCACGGCCTTCAAGCTGGGGCTGCTGCGTGAAAGCAGCAGTGCAGGCTCCAGCACAAAGCCCTGCAAAGATGGTTCTAGAAGCTGTCCTGTGTTGGAGGCCATATCCTCTGGGAGCTTGGGCCTGGCCAGGGAGGGAAGGGGACTATTGGTGCCTCAGAAAGACTTGGGCACTGTCTCCAAATACACATCCCAGCCACCCAATCCCTGCACCAAAGCATTTGAGGCAGCTGACCCAGGCCCCAGCTCTCACGCAGTGGTGGCAGCTGCTCTGGCCTCTCCACTCACCCAGGGAGAAGATCTCCCAGAGCAGCACCCCAAAGGACCACACGTCGCTTTGTGTGGTGTACACCTTGTCGAAGATGCTCTCCGGGGCCATCCACTTCAGGGGCAGCCGGGCCTGCAGAAGGGAAGTGTGGTGTCTGGGGTGGCTCCTGTTTCTCTAGTACTTGGTTACTTGCCCCCACTCCTGCATGTGTCTCACAGCTCCTGTAGGACAGCTCTGTAACCCCTCTTTGCTGCTGTGGTGCTCCCCCTTCCACACTCCCTCTGCATGTATCTTTGGTCTCACACAGAGACTTCTTTCCTCTTGCTGTACTTCTGCATCTGCCTGGCCCCTCTCATCCTCTGAGGTCTTTTGGGGAATGTTCTATCCCCTCCTGGAGCTACCCACCCTCAGCCTAGCTCCTGTGGACCAGGTCTCACATGAGAGCACCATCACTCTTGACTCTCCCCACTCTTCATGCTTCCTCCTCGTCACTCACCTCTCTCCCTCTATGTCTATCTTTATCCCTTCACCCTGACACCTTTCCACTCAGCCTGGAGCAGAAGGAACGTCTGTCAACAGCCCTCCGTTTACCTCCCACACACACGGCGAGTTAAGGTGAAGAATGAATGTTGAGGGAGGAGCCCGTTGTAGCCTGGACCTATCCTGCTCATAATACTCTGCTTCCAAATCCCTTCTATTTTCTCCCCTGAAACTGTGCATCAGCTTTGGAACATGCACTCAGACATGTCCCTGGCTGAGTCCATCCAGAGAGGCACATGCTACCTCCCAAGTACCAGGCCTGCCTGATGCTAGGACTGACACCTGGTGGGGTCCTTGACTGAATGCCAGCACTTGGCCCCTCCCCTGCCCCAGGGCAGGCCAGAGACTCAGTGTCAAACAAATAGACTCAGGATTTGGGCAAAATATAAGCTCCATTTTCGACAAGGAACAAATGTCAACTCTTATTTCACCCCCTGGCCCTAGGCTTCCTCAGCAGGGTTACTGGGGCCTTCAAGCTTCAAGTAGAGCCTGGAGACAGTGAGTTCCTCAGAAGCTAGGCAGGTGACCAGGACACTGGGAGCCCAGCAGACTAGAGGTCTGGGTCAACTCTTCTCCATGTTCCTGACCCTATGAGTCCTCCCAACCTATCCAGCTACCCCTGCCTCTCATTTTCTTAGCGGTCTGCACTCACGCTGCCCTTGCGGACATAGTCAGGGTCTTTGTAGATGTCCCGGGCAAGGCCGAAGTCACAGATCTTCACCACGTCACTCTCTGACAGGAGAATGTTCCGAGCAGCCAGGTCCCTGTGGATGCACTAGGGGCATGGGAGGTGCAGGGTGAGGGCCATCAGGGTAGGACCCCAGTGCATCCCATGCCTGGAGCTTTGCCTCAGCCCTGCTTAGCAATTTACACATCAGTTCAGTCTGTTTGTTCCTGAGAATTTTCACAGAAAGGGTTCAAAGGATTGTGAGAATAGTAGAGATGGTTGGGAAGTCATCTACACTCTGACCCCACATCCATCTGCTTCTGACCAGCTAGGAGATCTTGGGAAATCACGTCCACACTCTGGGCTCAGTTACCTATTTTGCAAAATGTGACTGGACAATAAAATCATCATGGGCTTAAGTTAGGACTAAAACCATCTTTTGATGCTGCGAGGTCTGCACCCTTCCCCCTCTGTAGGGCCTATCAAGGGCAGCTTACCTTGCGGGAGGCCAGAAACTCCATCCCTCGGGCCACCTGGAAACTGTAACAGATGAGATCTTCCATGGTTAGCGGGCTCTGCCACAGGTCCTCTGCTGCACAAAAGAGGAAGTGGCTTCAGAAGGGGCCTCCTCTGTAAGTCTTATCCCAGCCCCAAAGGGCTGCATCTCCAACTGCATTCCTCCTGACCTGGCTTCTGATGGCTTTGGCACCAGTTAACAAGCATGTCAAATCCTCTCCTGTTAGTCAGCCTACCAACCCTCTGGAACACCTACTTACTGTATCCCATACGGTGATCTGAATGGCTTCCATTTGTGAGGCAAACTCCTTTTTATCCTGTGATGTTCAAGTCTGTGAAACTACTGTTGAGGTATTCTCCCTTCCTAACGTGTTGTTGTGTACCATCAAGTCAGAACCGACTCATAGCTGACCCTCCAAAAAGTTTTCAGAGGCAGCAAATCGCACAAGAGGAGATTGCTCATCTTTCTCCTGTGGAGCAGTTGGTGGATTCAAACTGTGTACCTTTGGGTTGGAGGGCAATTCCTTATCACTAAGCCACCAGTGCTCCATTTCCTGAAGTAGACTTCATTGTATGCTCTTTTCTGTGCACCTTTCTCCTGAACTTGCAACCTTATGTATTTCTAGTGAGGGGGAAAGCCACTCTCCCTCTGATTTTGAGGTATCACTGTGCCTACCCTATTACTTGGGCATGGGAAACACAGGCTCTTACCCTCTTGGGCTGAAGGCGCTTGTCCTGCCACACTTTTGCCCACCAGCAACCGCATGAGGGCCCTGTCACTGCTACGGGACTGGCTCATTCTGTCAGCCTTGGCAGCCTCCACCATGGCATGGAAGCGCCTTCGCTGCTCTGGGGACTTCTCCTAAGAATACACAGAGAGAGTTTTAGCCTCATCACCCCTTCCTCCCAAGATCCTGACTCCTTCAGGAAGAGTCCCTCCCACTTGGTCCCTCTCCAGCTCATCAATAGAGCTCCTAAGGAGAGGCAGGCAGGCACCTACCGCATAGGGGTTGAAGGCATCCCGTTTGGCACGTAAGAAGTTGGAAAGGTTACCATACTTGCAGAACTCCACGATTACCATGAGGGGGCCTGGAGCAGAGTAGGGCAGGAAATAAAAAAGCTTAGTGATCCTGCTCACATTGCGTGGGTCAGCTGTGACGCAACCCTTCAAGCAAACATCAGTCAGGCCTGCACCCTTCTTTCGCCCTGTCATCTGCCCAGCTTTGCTCTGCTCCGCCCATTAGAGACCTTTCCTCTCGCTATAGCCAATGCATACTGAAAACCCACTCCTCAATTTCCCCACTTCTCCCTCCAGGCTGCCCTGCCGAGGACTCAGTACCGTTTGGCTTGGTGCACGCTCCCAGGAGGTTGACCACGTTGAGGTGGTTACCGATGTGGATGAGTATCTTGAGCTCAGACATAAGGGCCCGGTGCTCGCTGGCCGTGGCACCCTCTGGAGGGGACATGGGGGACTGGAGTAGTGGAGGGGTTTACCTGGGGCCTCTACCCCAAGGTCTTCCTTAGCCATTAACTAAGGCATGATCCATCCAAGCTCTTGCCATTAGGGGCACAAGGTTCTCCTGAATTCTGCTGTTCCCTCTGAGTCAGGGTGTCAGCTGGGATTGGGACATATTTCTCACGCCTGCCTCTGCGTCCTACTTCCTGAAGAATCCTGAGCAAGCCTCTCCAACACTGAGCTTCAGTTTCTTTGGCCGCAGCACAGTCCCCCCAGCCCACCACAGAAATGCTGCTCCTCACTAGTGTGGCGATTCCTTCCTCCCTTCTCCCCACTGATCCCACACCTTTCAGCATTTTCACAGCCACGGTGTCACAGCTGCTCCCCTTGTTGATGCCAAACGCGGAAGCTTCCACCACCTTCCCGAAGGCCCCGTGGCCGAGGACTCTCCCTGTAGGGGGTGAGGTAGCAGGGAGTGGGTTCCAGGTGGCTGAAGAAGGAGAGGGATGGGGAGCAGAAGCCACTATTCCGGGAGGGTCTCCTGAGCGTGAGAGGAGAGTCTGAACCTTTCTGCCAAACAGGAAGAGCATGGGGAGCAGGAGTGGGAAAAGGGAAAGGAGAAGACAGGAAAGCCTCGCATCCTCTCCAGCAGGTGTGACAGACCCACCCTGCTTAGAGCAGCAGGAAGTGACCTCTGGGGCCTGGGAACTGGGAGACCTGGCACAGTATTGGGGACGCACGCCCAGATGGACAGGTCAGACTAGGTGGGGGCCAGGCCAGCCCTCCTGGCAAGAGTTCTGAGAATGGAGGGGTTTGGGGAGCTCCAGCCTGTGTGGTCGAGGCTGCAGCTTTAACTGCTTGGGCCAGGAAGGGTGGAGCAGGGCAGATGCTGGCCTCACCCAGGTGCAGCCTCTCTCGAGGGAACTCCCATTGGCTGGCATCATAGGACAAGTATTCACACTGCTCTTCCAGGGGCACCTCTCCAGGGTCCATGATGATAGACAGGTAACTGGTCTTGATGTCTGCGTGGGTTGGCTTAGGGGTGGGGGAAAAAGGATTTGGACCATACTGCTGTGCCTGGGTGAAATGTCACACAAAACATACGGGACCTCTTTCAAGGCTCTCAATCAAGAAGGGGACAGACAGAAAGCCTCTGCACCATCAGAGCCTAGGACACGGAGAGGAGGCTGCATGATGGGCATGGCTCTCTTATTCTTTATCTTAAGGACTGGCCAGGGTGGGGACAGGATTGATACCATAAGGAAATGGGGAGGGGCTAGCAGAAGGAGGAGCCTCACCCTCCTCAAATTGCAGAAAATGAGGAGGAGGAGGACCCAGAAGAAGACTGCGATGACCCCGGTTCCGACAAGGATCACGATCTCCATGCTACCTTTATCTTCCGAGCCTGGGTGGGCAGAGAGGCATATGTGTGTTCACGCGTGTGCGCGCGCCCCCGCGCGTGCACGCAGAGTGCACATTAGCAGAAGGGCCCCTTCTAGTGGCTTCACTTGCGCAAAATGGCCACAAGATGGTGCCAAGGGGGACCAGCAGGGTCTGAGGGGCTCGGAGGCCGCCGGACCTTCCACAGCTACGCTGGCGGAGGAGTTGACGCAGCCCTTGGCGTTGCACACGCTGCACAGATAGCGGCCCGCGTCCTCCTCGCGTACGCGCTGGATGCTCAACTTCTGGTTGGAGTCGGCCAGGTCTATTCCTGCAGAAGGCGGGATTCGAGTTCATGTGGGTTTTGGAATTCCGGACCCAACCCTACACCCAGGTCAACCCCCTACCAGACTCCTCCTCCAGTGGCCTCTCGTCTTTGTACCACACGATGCTGGGCACGTGCGCCCCGGCCACCGGGCACAGCATCTCCAGGGAGTCGCTCACGTTCACCAAGAGGTCCGTCAAGTTCTGTGTGAGCCGCGGAGCTTCTAGAGCTGAGGTGAAGAGTAGTGGTAGAGGGTGGGCTAAGAAAAACTGCTGGGCGCCTTGGAAGGAGGCCATTAAAGCCTCGGGCAGAGGGTGGGAAGGAGATTAAAGAGTGGTAGAGTGGCATGACACAGAAGGGTCAGGTGATTGAGCACTGAAGGGAGGGACTGTTGCTTTGGAGTGGAGTGAAAAAGATTGTGCACTTCTATGGCGGTGTGGGGAATGTCTCTGCAGGGACCATCACACTACTGCACCACCAAGGAACGTGGTGGAGGGCTAGGGGCAAAGGCAAACTGGCCAAGTCTCGCTGGGAAGCACGGCCCCGCCCTCCATGGCAGCTCAGTCTCCCTCACCCTGCACAGACAGGTACTTCTTGTTGCAGTGCTTGTCCTGGCTGCGTCGGTCCTGCACCTCGCACACATAGTCGCCCTCGTGCTCAGGTGACACCTGGGGGATGCGCAGGCTGAGCGTGGTGTGTCGCTCCCCGGGCGCTGCCTCTTCCAGAGTGGCAGCCAGCGGCGTGGCGAAGAGGTGCACGTTCTTGCAGTCTAGAAGCAGCGGGTTCCCGTGCGCGTCGTGCAGCGTGGACAGGTTAAGTCGATACAAACGCAGGTGCTCATAGGTGTAGTTGTCGGCCTGGCAACTCAGCTGCACAGCCTGGCCCTCCAGAGGGTCCTCAGATGGCTCTATTTTGATGCTGAAGCCATGGGGGATGGCTAGGAAAGGGAGGAGGAATCATGGTGACAGTCCCCAGGCTTCCCACCTACCTGCCTAGCGCTCACTCCCAGTTCTCCCTTCACCATCAAGCCTTGAACTCACTCACCTCTCAGACAAGTGTGGAAGTCTGCCCAAATCTGGGGCCAGGACACCTCTGGAACCTTCCAGCTCTTGTCTGAGCAGAGGACCCACTCTTGAGGTCTTCTGTGACTCAGCCTCCCTCTCTCTCCTAAGTAAACTTCAGTGGGGCCTTACCTCTCCCAGAGCCCAGAGATCAGTGAGTTCTTTGTCACTAGACTCAGTGGGACCTGTAGCCTCACTCCTGTTTGCGGCTGGCCACACCCTCTACTCCTTTCCTTGAAACAATCTCTCTTCACTAGATTTTTTGGACACCACATTCTCCTCATTTCCTTTGTCTTTCTGGTCTCTTCTTGTCAGGCTCCTGTGGGCTCCTCTCTTCATCCATAGGGTTCTGCCCTCTTCATCCATCTCTTCATCCTCTCTTCATCCATAGGACTCTGCCTATGCCCCTTCCCAGGGGCCCTTATCTGTGCTCCTGGGCCCAGTGATTGTCTACTTTTGGGGTTTTTAGCTTCCTTGAGGTAATTAATCCATTTGAAAATCCAAAGAAACATCCTCAGCACAAAATGCACACGTGAGACTTCCAGGACAGAGAGGGACCTGAGCTCTAAGTGAAGCTAGGGAGTGAGAGGGCACCCCTAGAAGATGATCTCCTCCCTTCCACCCAGGTGAACTGGAGCCCCAGTCCATATGCTGAGGGCCTTTGAATCTATCCCTTCTCAGATCCAGGGATTCAGTGGGCTCCGGATATCGCTCCTTAAGAGTCACCAAAAACTAGGTAGGCTCCAGCCTGGGTCCAGCATCTGCTCCCAGGGCTGATTCCCTTCCTCCTACACCTCCACTGGCTCCTGCTCTGGAGAGTGGCCAGTCCTGGGGTCAGTCCAGTCACTTACTGGTCACATAGAAGTAGATGAGCCGCTCGTCTTGGCCCACCTTGTTGAAGACCACACATTTGTACATGGCAGACACATTGGCATCTTGGATCACCAGCTTGCTCACCGTCTGCAGAGAGCACAGGCATGGAGACTCATTCCCTGCCCGAGTTCCCCACATTGGACCCTTCCCTTATGCAAGGAAGTCCACTAGAGTAATGGAGATAACCAAAGTTCAGAGACAGGACCAGTAACGGTGACCTGGCACAGAGCTCGGTCCAAGGAAAGGCTAAGATTCAGGCTGCGCTCACATCAAAAGCCAGTCACTCTTGGGCTGGTGTAAGGCTGTGACCCAAGGCCGGCAGCTAGCCGTGTTATGGGACTCCTGTGATGCATCCACAACAGCCACAAGACTGCCCACAGCACCTCTCTTAGTGGCCAGGGGAGGAGCTGAGTCTTAGGCTTCCAGAAGGTCTGTGGCCTCTTGGAAGTTGGAAGTTTGGTAGGCAGGGGAGGGAGAAGACCATAGGCCCTGCCTACCATCCAAAGAGCGCCCCCCACAAGCCAGGCACTTCCTGGCCATGCCTGCAACAGGAAGAGGTGCTGGAGGTGCATAGGAAAACAGGAAGTGACTGTAGGAAGTGGGTGCCTTTGTTCAGCCCCCTTCCCCTGCCTGGCCTTTTCTCAGTATTGCCCCCAGGCTGGTTCAGCAGCTCAACAACCTTCCCAGGGGACCTGACTGATCCCCAGTTCCCCTGTCTCCTCCCAGTCCTGAGGCCCGTGGGTAGCTAGTGCCTATGTCTGACCAGGCTGCCTGCCATCTCAGTTTTCTTGTCTGGAAAGTGCTAAGAAGTCCACCCTGATAGCATTTGCAGATAGGGGAGCTGAGGTCCAAAGGCACTGTAAAAACTCTCAGAAGCTATCCTCCAAGCTCTGCAGACACGTTGGAAATCGGAAAAATATAAAGTGAGGAGAGATGCCCTTCCCACCGCCCTCCTCTCCTGTTCTGGACCTGCTCTATGTGGTAACTTGGTGATAGAGCTGGTTGTACCTTATTCTTCCCCTCCACAAACTCAGTCCAGGTGTCCAGGCTCTCAATGGGGTTCACAGCATCCTGCATGGTCACCTCCCTCCAGTCCCGACACTGTGGCATGCTGTCTCGTTGCTGCCGTCGGCTGCAGGTGATGAGTGGCAAAGGCAGGTCAGTGATGTGGAGCAAAGATCAAGTCTGTCACACTCAGAGTCATCTGCTCACTCTGTGGTGGGCAAGACCTAGAGAACTGAAGTCTGTTTGGAATCCTGGGACCCAACTCCTCTCTGGCCACTAAGAAATGTGTGATGGACAGACTCATGGCAATTGTGGGCACGTTAAGTATCCATGCAGTGCCCTGCTGACCTAAAAGCCTCACTCAAGTATGGAAGCAACAGACCTTGTTTCTGGAATACTGACTTGCCCCTCGTAGCCCCCAGGGTCCTGCACCCTATGCCACATGCACAGCCTGCCAGGCACATGCTCTCTTGGTAGTCCCAGGCACCTGCTGATGCAGAGGATACCCCCTCATTCTCACTCCACTGCTACGTCCACTTCTGCTGGTCCCTTTCTCTCTCCTGCAGTGCCCATCTGGATCTGCTCATCCAGTCTCCCAGGCACAGCATGTGTCTCCAACCCTCCAGAAGCCCATTCCCCACATCTCCCTCTCCCTGGTATATCCTCCTTGGCGTCAAGTATGCACCTTTGGCACCTGGGGCTCCTTCTGGGATGGGAAATGTGGTTTCAGGCTGCAAGGGAGGCTCTTGTCTGCCCTTAGGGGAATGGGAGGTCCAGGATGTAGTGGGTTAAAGACTCAAAGGGAAGCAGATTCTAGAGGTGCCAACAGTACCCTGCAGGCCATGCAGAAGGGCAGAGTGCTTAGGAGTTTTGAACATTACCTGGTGGCCTTGGGCTCATAGGCCACCATGACAGGGCCATAGGCTTTCCTCTGCCGGGGCTGCCCTCTCTGGGTTCCAATGTCAGCCTTTCCTCAATTTGTGAGCCCCCAACACACCCCCAAGGATGTAAGGCATGACTCCCCCGCTCACAGCCCTTCCTTGGCTCCCTAATGCTTTCAGGGCAGAAGTCAGACCCGGTGTGCTTCATGACCCCCTGGCCCTGCCGACATCAGCACTGCCTTTCCTGTCATCCCCTGCTTGCCTAAGCGGTCTCTGCCTCTGTCCTGAGTATCCCCGTCCTCCCTATCCTGCTGACATCCAGCTGGATCGAGGGGGAATATGGCTCAGCAATTGGGCTGTTTGTAGCCCTATGAATTTGGGAAAATAATTTCTCTTTTCTAATCTGATTTCTCTTCTGTTTGAGGGGGGAGTTGTGAGCACTGCATAGGGCCAGTGGGCAACGGAATACATGGTATCTTGCATAGCTCACAAGCTTTCCCTGATCCTCGCCCACGGTAGGAGACTCCTGGGTGCCCCAAGGCATGTTCTGTGGTCCTGCCCTGATGGTGCAGTGATGTATCAGGCGCTCTGCTCTGAGGGAGGCTGGATGAGGTCAGTCACATCCTGTGTCCAGCTCAGGTCTGCTGTGTGGGGCCTGACACCTGAGCCATCTCAGGTCTCCCACCAGGTGAGGTGGAGTCAGGGGTAGGTCATGGTGGAATTAGTGACAGGTTGGTTTGGTGCAGGGCTAAGTCTAGAGCCATCTTTAGAGAGAAGTTTTGTGCATGGCGAATGGGCATGAGCCTGGGCTGGGAACTGGATTACAGCTGCAGTAGAGGATGGGGCTGTGGAATGGGGGAGGGAAGGGCTGAAGCCACACTCACAGGCTGCGCTGGGTGAAGGTCTTGCAAGGTGTCCAGGGGCGCCAGTGCCACTGGACACTGAGGGGTGGAGGCACCCCGTAGGCGGTACAGGTGAGGGCTTGGCGACTGTGGCGGGAGTAGATGCTGGGGGAGGAGGCCTCCTTCTCGTGGATGTGGGGGGGCACTGGGGACACAGGATGACAGCCAATCAGCCTGCACCCTTGTTCCATCTCCTCTGGTGCAGCCCATTCTTTTGCCCAGTCCCAATATCCATACCGTTCACCACCAGCTCCAGGCTGATGTTGGACCACAGGCCGGCAGCCGCGTTCCAGAGGGCGAGGGTGTAGGTTCCAGCACTGGCTTCTGTCACCTCCTTGATCACCAGGGCATGTGGACTGTGGCGCCCAGACACTGCCTTTTTATCTTTGTACCTGTGCAAAAGGGTATTCATGACCCAAGTGGGCATCCCAGCCCCAGCCTGTCACTCTTTCCCTGCCCCAACCCATCCCTTATAACCAGAAACAGGAAGATAAGGCCAAGTGCCAGGTCCCGATGGGCCAGACTAGAGCAAGAACTCCTTCCAGGACCTGGCTAGGAGGATGCTGGGATGTTGGCAGGAGGGTGGTCAGGAAGACAGACCCTGGTCTGGAAGTTGATGGCCTAAAGCCTCAAAATGATCTCCCAGGCAAGGCCTGCCAACCTCACAGCTGAAGCCTCAGCCGCATTAGGCAGCAGGCTCAGGGGCATCTGAGGGTCTCCAGAACTTCTTTCCCTCCCAAAGCCTCTGAGTCTTGCTCTGGTGGGACATGTTCTTTCTGCTGTGGGCAGCCTAGTCTCTGGTGTGGGCAGCCTTCTGCCATGAGGCTCATCCATAGTATTCTTCAGCCTCAGGTGAACCTCAGCTTCAGGACCAACCACAGGGCCCTCTGTGACCCTGTACACATTCTCCCAGGCATCCTTGAGTGTGTGCTGGGTGAAAGTGCATATACCTCTTCCAGCCAATTCTGGAATCTTTAAAATAGTCTCAGAACTCTGTGCTGGCCCCCCGTCTCCCTATCTGGTCTTTTATGTGCTTTCATGCTGTCCCTTCGGGGCCTGTGTGACCCTTCCTTGGATTGCTCTTCCCTCTAGATATCTCCATGGCTCCCTCCTTCATTCAGTCTGTTCCTGAGGGAAGCCTCCCCTGACTCCAGGAGGAAATAGCACTCCAACTTCTATTTCCTCTCCTGCTTTGCCACTCATTGGTTTCCACAAGTCTCTGTCTCTCCACTGAGCCTTCTTGCTGCTGTGATTGCACACCAGGGAAGATGCCCTCCGGCAACCCAGGTTGACCTCCACTGGCCATATTCACTGCATGTGAACAAATGGGAGGGGCCCTTCCTGTGTGGACATGTCTTTCTACAGAGGATCCTCACCCCAGGTCTCTGTACTCAGGTCCTGATGGGAAAGGAGGCTGCTCTTCCAGCTTCTGGTCTATTCTCATGCTGGTAAGCAAGGGAGAGTGCAGTGGGGACTCCAGAAGCCCAGGCCCTTACCATTGGAACTCAGGTGGGGGGTATGCCGACAGCTTCACAGGGAGCTTCACCAGCTCATCGCCTGCTGTGGCCTCTAGGATGGGACCTTTGAGCCAGTCGACACTGATGAAGGGCTTTTCTGCCAGGCAGGAGGAACCAGTGTAAAGAAGGCCTGGCCTTATTGACCCCCCACTGCCCAAGGTCTTAGTGACAAGTTCTGTAAGGCTCAGCAGCTGGAGGCTTGTCTTGCGCTAAGGTATGAGTGCTGGGAGGACTTCACACATGCCCTCCTTCCACTTCCACAGTGGGTAACCCCCCCCCCCCATGATTCCCGACTCTGTGACTCAGGCTTGGTGACGTCTGACCAAGCCCAGGCCATACCATGCACGATGACCTCGGTTTTATCTTTGAGTTCGTGGTCCCCGTTGCTGGCCTTACACACGTAGGGGCCCAGGTCTCGCTGGCTGACGTTGTAGATGGTCAGGATGCTGGAGAGCTCTGTGTGGGTCTGCTGTGAGCGCCGCTCCGGCACCCACTTACCCCTCTCTTCCTGCCCACACCAGGGGAATCAGGGTCAGAGGAGAAGGCTCTGGCAGAACTGATGTTATCAAGGGCACACCCTCTGGCTTTGGTCAAGCTTCTGGAGCAGGGTGGGGCCTGTGCCTCTTGTAGACAGACCCTCAGTGTGCACTGGGCATGGGGCGGGCAAAGGCAATATTGGGGTACTTCCCATGATGCACTGGACACAGAAAGCATGGCCAGGGGGAACTCTTGGGACATGCTGGGCACAGAGTGGGTATGGGTAGAAGGAAGAAACCCTGACAGCGATGGGACCTCACCTGCTTCCCAGGGTAGTCCCAGCTGAATGTGACACCTGCATTGAACTCAGCCCACACAGTGCAGTTCAGGACCAGCTTCTCTCCAACCAGCAGCTCCAGTGACTTCTTAGGGAACAGCTGCATTTCATAGAGCTCATTGCCTGGTGACATATGCACAGTGACAGACACACCCCACACAGGGCACACACAAGGATGTGCACCACACACACAGAGTCCACGGGGACCTTGCTTTAGAACCTTCCTTTAGCCTTGATCCTGGGAACTGGAGGTTGCAGGAGTTAACCCTTGTCCTCCTCTACATCCCTCCTCCAGTGAGCACAAGACAGAGCAAGTGCTCCCTAGGGTGACTGGCCCAGCCCCAGCCTGCGGGCCCCTACCTGTGATGTGCACGAGGAAGGGGTTAGACCGGAAGTCCTGGCCCCCCAAGGTGGTCTCACACTGCAGGTACAAGGTCTCCCGAAGCAGCGGCACAGGCACTCGCATGCCCTGGCGGTCATCCCATATCACCTCCTGCATGTCTGGCCGCAGTACTGAGTTTTGCTGGAGGGATATGATAGCCATCAGGGCCCAGCCACCCACTTCCTCACAAACTGAACAGAAGCTGTGTTTCTCAGGGACTGGATGGGTGGACAGGTTCCAGGTGAGGGTCGAGTCTGTACCAGGCACAGTGTGACGTTGAGACCTGGAATGGACACCAGGCAGGGCACCCACATGAAGTCCTTCCGTTTGACCAGGAGTGTGTGTGGCTTGTTGATGAAAGGCTGCTCGAAATCTGTAAGAGGGAGCAAGAGTTGGAGGAAGGGAAGGCAGCCTCAGTTACTCTATAGGGTGAAGGGGTTCAGAGGCAATCCCATCAGACTGGTCGGCCCGTGATCTCCTGCCATCCTGGGTCTGTGGCTTTGTGTGGATCTGCCGGGTCCCACTGGCCCCTGCTTGGCCTGGCAACCCTCCGTGAGGGAGCAGGGACCTCACCTCTCACGAATACGTAGACGCTGGCTGCAGTGGTGCCCTCAATGCGGGCGTTGATGTACTTGTAGTAGCAGCGGTAGGTGCCTGTGTCGTTGGCTTGAGCCTCGCGGAGCAGCAGCTCTTTGCAGTAGGGCCTGGCTTCAGTGCCCACACAGTCTCGTACGACACCTGTGTCCTCGCTGTCTTTCCCCCCGTTGGCGGGTGCCTCCTGAGCCCCTGGCCAGGTCCACTCGAGAGGGTGTTGCCCCCTGGCAGAGGACAGGGGTGGTCAGGAGGGGTCTGGCCGCAGCCCAGGAGGAGGCTCCTGAAGAGCCCCTTGCAGGGGCCAAGCCTTGCCCATAGCTTGCCCACCCTGAGGACAGCTGTGTTCACAAGAGAGCTTAGACTCAGGCCTACACTTGGGCATGACCCTGAGCTCTTCAGGGGCCTCTGCCTGGCTCCAGGGGCTTTGTGTGGTGGGCTGGACCAGCTTCCAATTACCCAGGGAACATAATATCTCTGAGGCTTGGGGTCCACGTAGGTGGTTGGGTGGGTCAAGTAAGGGTCGATAGAGTAAGATTTGACCTGGAATAAATGTGGCCTGAGTAATTCAGAAGGAGTGTATATGACTATGGAGAAGTCACCTGGGGCTAGAGGGCTGGATGTGGAACAGGGGTGGAGTGATAGGGCATGTACTGGTGCCTGGAGCTGCAGGGCAGGGGCTGTCTGCTCATCCAACACACTGTGTACACCAAGCTCCCTGCCAGCTCAGCTGAGCCCAAGGCCTCTGTCTTCTGGGTCCCCCGCCACCATCTCCTAGCTCAGCCTTTTTCAGTCTTCTTGACCTGGCCACTAGGAGGGTCCCAGATCCTGGCCAAGTACCTGCAGGAGATGGAGAGACTATCACTGGCGTTGATGACGTAGGACTCCTCAGTGATATTCAGGCTCGGAGAGGTCATGGAGTAGCCGCTCGCCAGACCTGGAGAGGAAAACGGTTTCTCGTACAGAGACAGACACTGAACAGGTGGCAGCAGGCCCTTCTCTGTCCAGAGGAGCAGACCCTGCCGGCTGAACTCCCGGGCGGCACAACAGGTCGTGGCCCATGGACGCCCTGAGCATCACAGCCTGCGAGGCCTCACGGGAAACCAGAAACTCCACACAGCCTGAATCGTGGCCCCACTGTGCACTGTCCCTGCCAGAGAGATCCTGGCCCTACGCTCAGTGCAGCATAGCCCAAGTGAGTGACTGACGCCTGGGTTAAACTCTGACCTGTGCACGCCCATGAGTGCAGCCAGCCCCACACGGCGCGTGAAGGAGATGGTGGGGAACCTCAGCCTTATTTTCAGGGAAAGTCTGGATGGAGCTCATCACCTGGACACCGTGACTCCACATCTCTGCTGGAAATCTTTCCTTTCTCTCCTTTATAAACTCTGAAATGCCTCCAGCAGCTGCTGGTGAGAGGCCCCATGAGCTTCTCTCCACCCCCCACAGACCCCACTTGCCGCCCCGTTTGTGGAGTTGGGGGTAGGCATTTTTGGGGTTGTGAATCTGTGTAACTGTATGAATTAGTGTATGGGGCCTGCATTTGTGTCTGAGTGTGCAGTCTCATGTTTGCACACATTTATTGCTGACATGTTTGTGTGCACGTGTTCATGTGCTTGTGGGTATATATGAGGCTGTGTGTGTGTAGGGATCCCGGAGGCGGTGGGAGCATGCCCTGGGGGATGTCTGGCCTGGAATCTGGCAGATGCATCCTGCCAGGACCATCCTGAGACAACAGGAAGGGAGGACTGTGTGGCCGGACGCCCAGGGCTTTGTCCTGTCCCTCCCCCCAAGTCCCTGTCCTCCTGGGGGAACACAGCCTCCTATTCTGCCCCAGGTTCCTCCAGGTCCATAGTGTTCTGGGCAGCAGAGGTCAGACTCCTCTGTTCTTTCCAGCCCAGCTTGTCTGAGGCCTGTCTTCTGCGCTGACAGCCAACTGGGGTAGCATGGAACCTGGGGGATCCCACCACCGTTAGTTCTAGACCACCCTGACCCAAGTCACCCTAGGAAGGGGAATCAGGGTGGGATACGCTGGATACCAAGGCCTGCACTGCTCGGTGACTCTCTCATTCCGCCCCTTCCCTCCTGGCCCAACCATTCAGGCACCACACAACCGAGGGTCAGCACTTACAGAAAACCTAGTCACGCTGCACTGGTAGGGAAACCGAAGCCCTTCGGAAGGCATCGCCTTGCCTGTCTGGCAGCCATGTCTCCAGCCTGTAAAGCCCTTCCTTAGTCTGAGCCCAAATGCGCTCTAGTGGCTTAATGGTTGTGGGTTGTGTTTGGCGGCTAACCGCAAGGTTGGCGATTCAAGCCCACCAGCTGCTCTTTGGGAGAAAGATGTGGCATTCTGCTTCCATAGAGATTACAGCCTTGGAAACTCTGGGCAGCAGTTCTGCTCTTCCCAACAGGGTCACTATTAATTGGAACTGACTCCATGGCAAAGGTTTTCATTTTTGTTTGTTTGTTTTAGCCACTGAACCTTTCTCTTACATTCTAGCCAGCATCTTGTCTTTGGAGACCACCCAGCCCTGGTGCCACAAAGCAGGAGAGGTGGCCCCAGATTCTTCCCCCAGGGCTCACTTCATCCGGGCTCTTCCACCAAGTTTAGCCTCCTCTGTCTCCTAGGTCCCCACTGCACATCGGCAATCATGGGGTGTCTGGGAAAAGAGATGAGTGCCAGAGGCCAGGAGAATCCAGTAGAAAAGAGGCTCCTCTCCAGGGTCAATGAGGGGGTAGGGAAGGAACCCCAGAGAACAACTTTCTGTGCCAAGCTTTGAAGGAGAAGTAGGAATTTTCCAGGCAAAACTAATAAAGTTATCCTAACTGGACAACAGGCAAGTCAAGGGCACCGAGTGGATGGTGGGTCTGCAGATAATGACAGGCCTGGCTTTGGACCTGTGGAAGGTGAAATAACTGTGTCAACAGATGGCTAGGTGGGCAGAGAGCCAAGCCTGATTTGCCAAATGGTCAAACTTGAAGCCATGAGGGGCAGATGAGGTTAGGGACAGGGGCAATCCCACTCTGTCCCCAGGACCCTGGACACAGAGCAGCAATTATACAACTAATGGGGATCACGGTACTGAGAGAAGGAAGGATCTCCTGGGGAGTCTGGGGCATCGCATCCATGCCCTCCTCTGGCTGCACGGCCTCCCGAAGCACACACCGGCAATGGTTAACTCTGCTTCCTGTGATAGCTCCCTCTGCTTCCAAGATAAAGTTCAAGTTTGTGAGCAGGACATGCCAGGACTCTCCTGTCTATCTAGCTTCATCTTCTGACACATCTCCAAAGACAAAAGACCTATGATAGATGTCCCAAGTGCCAAGGCTTTTTTTTCTGTCTTGAAATTTTTGCCCTTTCTTATCCTTGATCCACTGACCTCCCCTTTTAAACACGCCCTCCACACCCTGTGGAGCATCAGAGTTCAGCAAGTGCCAGCCTCCTCTTCCTCTGGACTCCTACTCATAGAAATTTGTTATTGTTGTGTACTGTTGAGTCTGAACTGACCCATTGCTGACCCTCTGGTGGGTTTTCAGAGGCAGTTAATTAAACGAGAGGAGATTGCCCATCCTTCCTCGGAGCAGCTGGTGGATTCAAACGGTGTGATTTCAGGACTGCAGTGCAGCTTCTTACCACGAGGTCAGCAGAGCTCCCTTGTTTGAAAGTAGGGATTGTATTGTATTCCTTTTTCTAAGATTAGAACAGAGGACATATGCACCCAAAATTTAGGATATGGATACAGAATGATTGTAAGGATGACCAATGGATAGAAAAGAGATGAATGACTGAGAATAATGTGAATGGGTGAGTGGCTAGAAAGAAGGACTGAAAAGAAGGATGGGTGAGTGAATGAATGGAAAGTTGGATGGTGGACAGAAGGGTGAGTGGATAGGTGGATGGATAAATGGAAGGGAGGAAGAAAGGACGGGATAATGGATGGATGGGCAGATGGATGGATGCGTGCATGTATAGATGGGGGAATGGATGGTGAAGTCATTATGCCACCAGAGGAAACATTCATATTACAGCACTGAACAGAAGCGTCATACTGCTTCTTACTGCTTACTCCATACATGCTGCATCTTAATCCTTTTACCCTTCTGTATAAACCCTTCATTTGCCACCCTGACTCATGGAAAGGTCCTCCTTTGCCTTCACTGACCTTCCACTGGGACTCCAGTGATCAGTAAACTTTGCAGTGCACTTCACATTCTTCTGTGAATGTTCCCTCTACTTCATGTCTCAACTGAAACGAAGTTTTCTCTTTGAGGACATCTTGCCCCAGGCAGTATTGCTCACAGAGGCTGGAGGAGGTGGAGTTGGAGGTTGCTCTTCTTCCCTAAGTAAACCTCTTTGAGATCCCTGCTCAAAAGCACCCTCTCCCCCTAAAGCTGTCAGTGTCCTCCTGTTCCCTTCCCCTCATTCTCTGATGACTCCGGGCTCTCCACCCAGCTAAGCCCTTCTCCGTGACCTCAACATCTACCTGGTAACAGAACAGCATCTGCGTCTCTAAGATTCTCAACGGCATCTCTTCCAAGATTTCCCTCCTACCTTTTTTAGCACTTCTGTGGGCAAAGCCTGGCTTGTTCATCACTGCAAATGGCACTGTCACTGAATCCCTGACCTCTTACATTCCCCTCCTCTCGTCCACCCCCTTCTCTCTTTACTCCGATGTCCTTGTTCCACCATCACTATGTTTTTCAACTTCACTCACAATTCCAGTCCAGGGACTCTACTGTTCTCTCACCATCCATCATGCCCTCCTGTTCCTTGATCCATTTATTTGCATCATTTCTTAGTGTCTTCACCTTCCATTCCTACCTTTCACATCATGTCCCCAGAGTATTTCACAAAACTCCTAGCTCCCATGCTGGCTGTTTTCCTTGTCTTTCATGTTTGCAGATCTTGGTGAGTACTCATTTCTGCCTGGCAATTACGGACGTTTACTCCTCCTTCACCTTTAAAGTAAAATCATCAGATGGATATACCTTCATCTTCCCATGTCCAGACCTCACAGCCACTGGCTGGGGTTTCTGTTCCACTACTCTCCTTTCCCCAGCCCTCCAGCATGTCTGCAGGCCCTCTATAGCACCTGGGAACCCATCTCTCTAGTCTCCTGAAAGTAATTCTATTCTCTTTGAATCTCCAATTTTTCTCTCCACAGATTTATCTCTCAGAAACAAAACAATTGTTTGATCTTATATCTCTTGCTTCCTTTCCTATTTCCTTTCATAGCAAAAGTTCTCAGAGCAGCTACTTACTAACCCCTTTCTTTTATGTTTGTTTGCTTGTCCATCAACAATTTGGAGGTCTTTTAACTGCAGATTTTCTGAGTATCTAACCTTTCACTGAGTCGTCAGTTAGGGTCCCCATGACCTCAGAGCTGCCCACCTAGGTTCACTATCTGCTCTCCTCCCCTTTCCGCTCCCCAGGGCAGACAGCAGAGCCCTCTGGCTGGCTGCTGAGATCTCACAGTCTCCTGTTCTGCTGCCTGACCCCTGCCTCACAGGACTCTCCTCCTCTTCTTGATCTCTACAGCCTTCTCTCCCTCTAAGCATCTCTCCAACACCTCTTAGTTGCCCTTCTCTAGTCCAGAACACTTAATTCCAGTTTGAAGTATTCTGCTACTCACTTGGCTTGGACACTCCACAGGCAGCTCAATTCCCAATACGAAATCTCAGACTCACATCCTCTCTATTCCAGCACTTTCTGTCTCTCCAAATCGAAGTAGGGAGTTTCTGTGGACACTGCTTTATCCTATCTACCCCATCTGTTGTTGCTGTTAGGTACTGCTGAGTCAAGTATGACTCCACGAACAACAGATCTGAACCCTGTCCTATCCTGTGCCATCCTCATCATCTCTGACACACTTGAGCACAACTGTTTCTGTCACTGTGTCAGTCTATCTCATTGGGACCTCTCCATAAAACCCAGCCAGACCTGACTGTTTCTCAGAGCCAGTCTTTTCTCTGTTGGAGGCGCCTGACAACTGCAATTGTCCCTAACAGTTTCCTGGTTCCACACTTGGTTTCTTTCAGTCCTTCTCCAACACACGTTTGAAAAAAAAAAATGGAATCATATAATTTTTGTGCTTAAAGCTAATCAAACACTTGACTGTGGGTTGGCTCCTTCTCACCCCTCCACACTCTCTCTGCCTATAACCATTATGCAGACTGTTCAGCTTCCTTTTGTAAGCTGTACATGGCTGGCTTCTTCTCACTTTCATCACTCAGCTTACATATAATCTCCTTGTCCTCTTACCGAACTTAAATATTGCCTTAGACTCCACTTCCTCCTGGTTGCTTACTTCCTCCTACTTAGCACAATTTATAATAATCTTATCTCTTTATTTGGGGTTTTTCTATTTTCTTCACTAGGCAGAACGTTTCAATGGGACAAGAATCATAGACTTATCATTTCTACTTCCTCTCTATGCCTAGCGCAGCATTTGAAACAGAGCAAATGCTCAGTAAATACCCACTGAATAAATGAAGAGATGAATGGATGATGGACTAGATGGAAGGACAGGTAGATAGAAGAGCAATAGGAAGATGGACAGAGAGGTGCATCAGAGGGTGACTATAGATGAATGGAAGGACAGATAAGCGGATGAGCAGATGGAAGGACCAATGAAACAAAGAATAGGTGGGTGGGCTAATAGACGGGTGAAAGGATGGGCAGACAGATGGACAGATGAAGGAAGGTGGATCGGTGCATGGATGGGTGCATGGATGAATGTATGCAGGTATTAATAGATGAACATACGGACAGGCAGGTGGGTGGGTGGATGGATGAATAGATGTATGGAGAGCTGTACAGATGAAAAGGCAGGCAGATGGAAGGATGAATAGATATATGGATGAATGGATGGATTAAAAGATGGGTGAAGAGCAGGACAGATGGAAGAACAGGGAGATGGATGGATGGAGAGCTGGACAGATGGAAGGACAGGCAGATGGAAGGATGAATAGATAGAGGGATGGATGGATGGATGGATAAAGAGATGGTCAGATGGAGGAACAAGCACATGGGAGGACAAATGAGTAGACAGATAAAGAGATGGACAGATGGAAGGACAAGGAGATGAATGGAGAGATGAATGAATCGATGGATGGCTGACCAGAAATCTTTCTTGGGGTTGGAACTGTGTCAGTTCCTGCCTTTCCTTTGGAAACGAGATTTTCCACTTCAAATGCCAGACTCTCTGATGACAGTGAGCCCTGAGCAGCATGTCCAGAGGTCTCATGGCAGTCCCAACCCCCACCTGCAGCCCAGGAGAAGGCGCATCCTTTCCTGCCTCACTGTTGTCTGTCTCCGCCTGTCCTTCCCTTCCCGCAGCAGGAAATTGTCATCCTGGCCTCTGCTGCACTCCCTTTGCCTTCCTGTTCCTGGCCCGGGAACTGGCTTCTTCCTTCCCCCACTGGCCTCAGCCCTGGACCCCAGGTCTGCGGCAGAGCAGTGAGCAGGCACCAGGCCGGCCGAGGTCAGCAAGGCCAGAGTGCACACCTCCTCTCCCCCATGCTGTCAGCAGACCCGGGACACCTTCTGGCCTTGGGCAGCAGGGACCCTGGTCTCAGCCACAGATGCTGACTGTGGGAGCAGCATGCAGGGATTCTGGAGCCTTCCTAAGGATAGTGTTGGAACCCCCTGAGGAGGATGGGCCAGGAAGGGTACCCCTGGGGCTATGCACCCATCAGAGAAGCTCCTTACAGCAGCCTGGGAGGGAAGGATTATGAGTGTAGTGAACAGATAATGAAAGTGAAGTTCTAGGCTTCACAACAGCAATGGGAGAAGAACTGTGCCAGAGTGCAGGCTCGTCCCAAGGCTGACCTCTGCCTCGAAAAAAAAAAACTCTCCAAATGCAAAACAACACCAACAAACATCCCTCAAACTTGATTTCAACTCATTGCAACCCTTCATCAGGTTTCCGAGGCTATGAATCACAACCGGAAGAGACTGCCCATCTTTCCCCATGAATCTGCTGACGGACCTGTACTTTGACCACTTAGACTCGAGATGCCCCCACTACACCTTACTTTTGTGCCCTGACGCTCCAGCTCTAGTCCCTTGTTGGCTGTAGGGAAATCAGCTGAGGCAACGCTGACTCCTGGCAACCGTCTATGTGTTAGAGCAGGACTGCGCTCTGCTGTCCTTTCAGTGACTGGATGGTGTGTGGACGCAGGTTACCAGCTCTTCCTCCTGAGGTGCTTCTGGGTGGATCCGAAGTACCAAACTTTAGGTTAGCAGCTGGGTATGTTAACCATTTGTTTCACCTAAGGCCTCATGCTTGTGGACAAATCCCTTTAAATCCAACAGTAGTTTTCTAAAGGAACTTTTCTGAGAAACTGAGGGAAAACACAATCAAACACAAGATCTGAGACAGACAATCCCAGAGTGTGGTCCTGGGGCACTTTATAAAGAATCTGCCTACTCCCTCCCTCCTAAAACTGCTTGTCTTTGTGCCATATGGACAGAACCTGGGGACACAGACATCAGTTTGAAAGGACTTTGGTCTCCCTTAGCATTGAACCTGGACCTGCCCTCCCGTGCAGAGGGATGGGGCTGGCTTGGTATACCTTTCTAGATGGATCACTGAGCCAATAGCGCATGACCAAGCTCAGGTGGGATGCAGAAGGGACAAGGAGCTGGCATGAAAGTCCGAGAAGTAAAACTGCAGCAGTTCCAAGCTAGATCTGGTGTGTCCTGCGGCTTCTCCACTCCCATCCTTGCATCTCTCTGACCCCTTCTCCCCTACCACCACCCTGAGTGCCAGCCTCCACTACTACCAGCAGCCACCTTTTTGGTCTCTAGGTGCGCTGCACCATTTATCCTTCAGCCTAGAGGGATGTTTTGACCTGATGACACTTCTGCTGCTCCCTGCGACCATCCAGAACGGAGTCTGGTGGCCAGGTGGGTAGGGAGTTGTGTTTTCAACTCAAAGACAGGCACCTTGAATCCATCAACTACACTGAGGAAGAAAGGTAGACAATCTCCTGCTGAGCGATTTACAGCCTCTGAAAACTTGCTAGAGGGTCAACACTGAGTCAGCTCTGAGGCTATGGTAGTGAGTGAGGGTGAGTGTAGCCATCTTGACTTAGGCACAACCTCAGCCTGGCCTCCAGGATGATGTCTATCTCTGCAGGTCTTGCCTGGACAACTGCTTCCTTTGCTTCAAGGCCACAGAAGACCATCTCTCCACTCAGCCCTGACTCACAGCATGGGGATTGTTGATATCATGAGGTGGCTACTGGGGCTGGAATGACATCAGTACAAGGTTGATGGCAAGGTCACCTATCTCCTCCAGGAAGCCCCCGACACTAGGGCAGAGACCACGACCTTATTGTGCTTCCTTGAGCCTGGCTTCTCCCTGCCCTCTCCCTGGGGTTGTCCACCAGTCTCCCCTGGGCACAAAGGACAGAGGCTGCCAGGGATCAGACCTGTGGCTGCAGATTGGATCTGGGTTGTGGGTGATCCTGGGGACAGATGGCTGAACTCAGGGCAGATTTGGCTCAGAGTTGCTCGTCCATTAGTCCTGGCACTGGGCAGGGTTGAGAAGTTCCTTCATTCTTGGGACCAGGCCTAGCTATAGAGCTGAGGAAGGACAAGGTTCTGTCCTGGAGTCCTATAGGCCATACCCTGCAGAGTAGCTTCTGAGTCTCCAGAAGTCCTGGGAAGTGATGGGGGATGTGCCCGCATCTAGAGTCAAAAGACTTCTAATCCTCCCACCCCTCACTGCTGACTGGGATGGGAACAGGTCCTCCGTGTCATGCTTGGATCCCTGGCTGGCTCTCTACTTTGCCCCTCAGTGGATGTCTGGCCTTGGACGAGTCACTTCTCTCCAAGCCCATTTTCTACTTTTAAAATGAGGAATTGTCCTCTATTGGAAATATCCCCTAAAGAAACCATAACTGCCACCCAGGCATATATATGTACACCCATGTTTATTGCAGCTTTGTTCAAAATAGCAAAGAATTGGAAACAACCTAAGTGCCCATCAACAAGCGAATGGATAAAGAAGTTCTGATATTCACACAACTGAATACTACACTGCATTGGAAAACAAAGAACTCATGCAATATTATTCAAAGTGGGTGACCCTGGAGGACATTATGCTGAGTGAAATATCTCAGTCACAAAAGGACAAATACTGCTTAGTGCCACTGTTGTAGAATGAGACTGACATCAGGGTTGGGGTAAGACTGAGAAAAATTGGATAAATTATGTATACTGCATTGAAACAGATGAGGGAGAGAACAGTTTAAAAGCAATATATGATTGGATATTATGGTTATGACAAGAGTCCAGAATGAAGGTTGCATAGTGGAGTATACTTGGGGTGGGGGGGGGGGATTGTATACCAGTGAAGGAATTTTTCTTTTACTTTTTAAAGAGAAGAGTGAAAGTGCAACAATGAATGAATGAAAATCCAAAGGCTCTGTAAATTTTCATTGAAATTAATAATAAATTAAAAACAACAATAACACAGCAAAACCCTAGAAACTGCATAGGAGAAAGATGAACAATCACCTCCCATGTGACTTACAGCTGGCTGAAAACCCACCTGAGGGTCAGCTATGAGTTAATTCCAACTCAGTGGCAATGAGTTTGAGTCTGAGTATTGTGTGAGTAATGCGAATAATATATATGAAGGGAGTTAGGTGGCCTAGTGACAAGAAGCTGTGCTGCAATCCTGAAGGCAAGGGGTGCGAACCCACCAGCTGCTCCACAGAAGGCTGAACAATCTCCTCCCGTGTGATTAACTGCCTCCGAAAACCCACTAGAGGGTCAGCTATGGGTTGGTTCTGACTCAGCGGTAACATATGAGGAACTAATGCTCTTGGGACGCTTGGGACCTAGTGGTAAGTAACTGTGATGCCAACTCAGAGGGAAGTGGTTTGACTCCACCAGCTTCTCTGTGGAAGAAAAATGGACAGTCAACTCCCATGGGATTTACTGCCTCTGAAAACCTGCTGGAGGGTCAGCTATGAGTTGGATCTGGCTCAACCGTACACAAGAACAACAATGCTCAAGGATATCAAGAAACTTGCCGAAATCTCTTTAACTATTAAGTGGCAGAGTTGCTGTTTGTGCAAAGATCAATGTGTTTATTTTTCATGTTTCATGGAGTTTATAAAAATTGCGAGACATTCCTACTAAGTCTTTCAATTTGTAATTTCTCCACTCAACTTGAAGCACAATCTTTGCCAATAAATATATTTCTAAACTGAAAAAAGGAAAATACTAAAAACAAAAAGACAAACAAAAAACCAGAGAAGAGTGAACTTGGTGGGGGGAGAGGTGGGCAGGGAGAAAAATGCAACAATGAATGAATGGAAATCCAAAATCTTTGTAAACATTCATTAAAATTAATAAAATTAAATTTTTAAAAAATGAGGAATCATTTGGGGATAACTGGGAACTACAAAGAGTGTAATACCACAATAAGAACCACCATAAGAGTTAAACCTCCACTGGTGCACACCACTTCCATTGGTGTTATCTACCTCATAAAGTCCTTCCCATGTCAGCTGTTGAACCTCACTGCAATCCCACGTTGACAGTATGGAGGCAGGAATTAGAAAGAGCTTCACCGGTAGGGACAAGTGGTGTACATGTAGGCACAAATGGATCTTGTAGATAGAATAGGAATTTTCTGGGCCAAGGGTAGAGTTATGGTCTTGTAAAGGCCAGAGGTGCAGGTGATTTGGGCCATCAGGTAGAGGAAACAGATGAAATAGGGTGATGAGGCCAATGAAAAGGGCCAAGGGCCTCAGGCCCAGCTAAGGCTCTGGGTTTTTCATCTGGAGCTGTCCTGCTCACTGGATACACTTTGGATGGTGGTACATCCCAGAACTTCACCCACCACGTCTGTATCCATAGCTCTGCCACTTCCCCTGCCAGCTCTCCTGGGTTTCAGCCCTGGAAACCCTCACTTTCCAGATGTCTCTAGCCCTCAAATCCAACATGTTCCAGACTACATCCATCAATGAACTGGTCAACCTGAAACCAGAGGCCACATCACCATTCACTTGTCCAATGTTGTTGTTGTTAGGTGTCTTGGAGTGAGTCAATCATGACTCTTAGTTGTTATGTTAGGTGAGTTGAGTATGACCCACAGTGACCCTATGAACAACAGATCTGAACCCTGTCTTATCCTGCACCATTCTCACACTTCCTGACAGACAAGAGCCCATTGCAGCAGTCACTGTGGTGTCAATCCACCTGGTTGAGGGTCTTCCTCTTCTTCTCTGACCCTCCACCTTTCTGAGCATCATATCCTTCTTCATGGAACAGCCCCTCCTAGCAATAGGCCCAAAGTATATGAGGCAAAGCCTCAACATCTTTGTCTCTAAAGAGCAGTATGACTGCACCCTCTCCAAGGCATATCTGTTTCTTCTCCTGGCCATCCATGGCATGTTCAAGGCTCTTCTCCAACACCACAGCCCAAAGGCATCAATTCTTCTGTCATTCTTATTCATTGTCCAGTTCTCAGATGCATAGCAAGTAGTCAAAAAGATCATGGTCTGAATCAGGTGCACCTGAATCAGACTCATTGAGACCCTATGAATAAATGAATGGAACCTTGCCCTCTCTGGTGTCATCCCCATGATCTAACAAGTAAGTACTAAAAAACATATATTATTCAGTGTTGGCAAAGATGTTGGGAAATAAGCACTCACACATAATAAAAGTGGTGTGCATACACTTTGACACCCAAATTCTGTTTATACCAATACATCTTTTCTTAACCATAACAGTAAACACACTTCCTGTTATGACAGCACAGGCTTTTGCTGTTGTACATGCATCATCACTTTCTGTGAGATAAGTGTTATTGTTATCATATTACAGATTAAGAATCAAAGGTACACAGTGATTACAATTCCAAAACTCTTCTCACTCACCCACCACTGACTCTCCTCACAGCAACCCTCCCTGGCATCTCGGAGGCTGTGAACTGCAACATGGAGAGACTGTCCATCTTTCTCTCTCAGAGGTGCTGGTGAATTCAGTGTCAGACTGTGAGCCTTTGGGTTAGCTGTGTAACTTGCATGGAATATGCCACCAGAGTCCTCTACTCTATCCCCTAGTCTGAGGTTATCGTTGGTGCTTTAGTGGTACACACTTTGCTTCCCATGCATGAGACTTGAGTTTCATTTCTGGCCAATACACCTCAGGCGCAGTGATCTCTCTTATGCCAGTGGAGACCTGCATGTTGCTACGATGCTTAACAGTTTCCAACAGAGCTTCTAAGCCAAGACAGATTAGGGCAAAGGCTTGGTAATCTACTTCTAAAAATCAGCCAGTGAAAACCCTAAGGATCACAAGGTCCAGTCTGTAACTGCTAACAGGGATGGTGCAGCACCAGGCAGCATTTCATGTCACTGTATACGTTGTTGCCCTGAGTTGTGAGTGACTCGTAGCAACTAAAAACAATTAATCTATACACATCTGCATTGTTAGCATCTTCACTATCTTTGAAATTCAAAGACCTTAAAATAATCTTAATCTCTTTTCTACCAATCCTGGGAAAATGGCTTCTCCTATTCCTAGATCCATCATCCCCGCAGTGGTCACCCCACCAGACACTCCTAGCTCCAATCACTCCAATAGCCAACTGGTCAGCAAGGCACAGACCTGGCATCAATGACAGAGTGACAGGTGGCACCAAGATCCCTGCCCCGCTTTTCTCCCTACTATACAGTATCTTCCTGATCTTGACAAAGCACTTTGCACATACACCTTTCAGACATTTTTCACGGGACATCTTTTGACTAGAAAGCCACTTCTCATCATTCTGAGCCTGTCCACCCACTCTCCAACCTGCCTTTCGTCCTTAATGACTAGTCAGCCCTCACCTTGGATCCCCAAGTCAGTCATTTACCTAACTCCTGGGTCTCCTCACTGATCATCCTCGGAAATCAGGTGACTAAAGCCCCCGATCTAAAGCCATTCCCTGACTTCTGCTGCTCATGAGTGCAACCTGAGACCTCATAACTTGGGCCAGCCCCCCCCATACACACACACACACACACACACACACACACACACACACACACACCCTTGCCTGTGCCCTCATATCCACCACATTTAGAGCTTTTACTCACGTTACACCTTGCATCTGGAACACTCTTCCAGTTGGCAGATTCCGTCCCCACTTAATGTTTTAACTCCAATGTCACCTCCCAATTTTGCAAGTATTCCTTTCAGGGGCTCCTCTGCCCTTTGCTGCACCTCCAGGGCAGCAGGTGGGTGTAGTCCATAGAGAACTGCAATGCTTAACCCAAAGACTGGTGGCTCTGCAGGAGGAAGAGGGGCAGTCTCCTTCTGTGTGATTCACATCCTCAAAAACCCAAATAGAGGGTTGTGGATGGGTCAGTTCAACACTCAACAGCAATAAGTATGTGTGTGTGCACACTTTGCTACTCAGCACAATCAAATCTGCATTTGGTAGAATTTACTATTTTGGGTTGGGTGAGGATAAATATTTCCCCTACCCTTAACTCTCAGTGTTGGATTTTATGCACCCAAGGGAGTAATAAAGTGGGAGTCCCCTTGCACCCTGGTAAACTCCCTTTAAAGTAGGAGCAGCACCCTTTTGAAGGTCATTTAGAAAGGTCATGAGGTTGGGGCTTAGTGTGAACTCACTCTGGGTGGACTTGGGGAAGGGATGGGTACACCTGAACTTCAGCAAGAAGAGGCCATTACCTGCCCAAGAAGCTGATGCTTTATCTTTGTGAGGGGCCAGGTGCAGGGGTGAGGAATGGAGGGAAAGTGTGGGGAAAAGTGGAGGGAATGAAAGCTTACACCTGTGTTTTAAATAACTGGCTGTGGAAGGTGACCCTCGGGGCAGCATCAAGGCAGATTTTGGTGAGGACACTGGCAGAGGGAACAGGGTGAGGCTGAGCGTGGGCCGCCAGGGATCTAAGGAGTTTGGGGGTGCGGTGGAGGAGGGCGGGGCTCGGGGCAGATGCTGAGCCTGACACCGTCGCCAGTGCAGCCAGCTGTAGGGGGGGCCGTCGCTGGGGGGTCAGGGCTCCGCTGCACCGACCGGCTGGGTAAGGGGCGGTGTTATCAGACAGCCCAGCTGGCTCAGAGGTGGCCTCCAGCGCTGCTAAATCGGGGCCACTGGCTCCTGCCTCAGGAAGAGGGAAACGCAGGCAGGATGTCCTCTCCTGTTGCCGACAAGTCTTTTCCCATGAACCCCTGCTGACCTCGACAGCCACGTGGCGGGGCTCCCCCACTCGCCACCCCAAGATGCATCTGCTCACTGGGCCACCCACACCTTCTGCCGGGGCGCTAGGGCAGGGGCGCGTGGGGCGCAGGTGCCCGTGCGTGGGGGCGGATCTGCTGTCCATCCTGTCTCCCTAGGCCAGTGCACCCAGAACGTCTGCTGCGACGAATGACCGCACCTTCCTGATCCCAGACTTTAACCCTCCACATGACCGGAAAACAAAAAAAACGAGATCCCAGAGGAAGCCAGTGTCTGAAAAGGTTCGAAACGTAGGAATCCCTGGCTACAGCTGGGGACCTGTTGTTAGCGTCTAGTTCACTGGTTGATTCAGGAATGAGAGGGAGGGAGTCTCCTGACTTCTCTCTGGAGGAGCATCTCAGAGGGCGACACGCTTTGCTTGCTGGAGAGGAATCTGCCATGCGTACGTTCAAATGACAGCAAAAGAGTAAACTAAAGATGGAGAACTTTCCCTCCTGACTAACAGCTCACCAGCTTTCCTTGGATCCTCAGATTTATTGGGACTTGAGGCATTTAGACCCTCTTTTGGTGGTTTGAGCTCTAGTGACTTAGAGGTAAGGAATTGCACTGCCAATGCAAAGGTACACAGCTAGAATTCACCAGTTGCTCCAGAGCAGAAAGATGGGCAGTCTACTCCAGTGCGGATTTCCTGAAAATGAACCGGAGGGTCAGCTATGGGGTGCTTTTCCCTCCCCACCTCCCACTGGCTTAGTGGTAAGGAGCTGGGCTGCCAACCCAAAGGCATGGGGTTTGAATCCATCAGCTGATCCATGGGAGAAATATGGGCATTCTCCTTCCGTGAGATTTATGGTCTCTGAAAATTCTCTGGAAGGTCAGCTATGACTCAGTTCTGACTCGAAAGTACATAACAACAGCAGCTGCTCCATTACACTCTATCGCTCCCAACTTTCTTCCTTGTTTATCTGGCATTGTTGCATCAACTGGAGGCTCTAGAAAGTTCTGCTGGAGCCCAGTGGACCTGCCTCCCCAGTGGACCTCCTCACATTTGCTTCTGCCGTGGTTCAGTCTGCTGCTTCAACTTCCCATTTCTCCCCAGCCCTATGCTTAATTTATCCACAGTTATTACTACTTCCACTCCTGGCATCTCTCATTTCTCTTGGGTCCATCCACTTTCACTCACTTCATGACCTTTCTGGCTCAAGTCTTACTTGACTCATCTGATCTTAACTCAAGGAATCTGACCAGATGGCTGCCTTGCTCAGAACTCACCCTTAAGCTACAGGTTCCTGCCATCCTCTCCTGCCTTGTAATTCCCTCACCTCTTCCCATCCCACACCTCTGCTCCAGGCTCCAGCCACATATGTCTTGCTACATACACCATCGGGCCTTTGAGGGGTTCCCCGCCTTGCCTGGCGTGCCCATCCCTTGAATTCTGCAGATGAGCTCAAAGAGCATCCCTCCAGGAAGCCCTTTGCTGGAAGTGACACTTCCTTCCAGTGCAGCCCACAACCACCATCTGCACCTCACTAGAGTTACTGAGCATTTTTGCCCGTGGGCTACAGATGTCTGTGTCCCTGCCAATCTAGCACTCAGGAAACCCCCAAAGGACAGGGTCATCCTCACACTAGCCACACCCTGGTCCAGCCTGGGTCACACCCTTCTTCCGTGAATTCCTCAGGCTGACACCCTCTGCATCCTCCAGTCACACTCAGTGCAGCACCCTGCTTCACTACCCTCAGCCCTTCACATTGCTGCTACCCACTTAGTTGATTCAAATCCAGTGGCCACTTGCTCCTATCCTCACTCTGCTTGACTCCTTCAGTACCCGTCACTGCTGTACTTCCAGCTCAGTGGCTGCTCGGCTCCATGGCATCACTACTTAGGCCTCTTCTGCATTTCTCAGGATGAATATTTCCTCCCTGTCTCCTTGTCCCAGTCAGTGTCCTATCCTGGACCCTTTACTCTGCTTCTAGTCTGGTCTCCCGTTTAGTCTTTTTCTTTAGCTTCAACTGCCTCAACCTCTGTTCAAAGTTGAGGTCTCCTACCCTTACTTCTGCAGTCCCACCAGGACTCTGTTCACCCCTGTTCCCCCACATTCAGTCACTCAACAAACATACTGAGCATTTATGAGAGCCTGGGTCTAGTCTTTGTACAGGGGAGAAGGTACAGGGCCCAGGGCAGCTTGATAGCATCAGAGGCTACAGGTGCCCTCCTCGCTCCTCTCCTTAGCTTCCCCTCCACCTCTCTTGTCCTCAGCCACTCAGCTGGTAAAGGCATAAGTGGTAACAGAAAGGAGAACTCTCTTTCCCTGCAACCTGAGGACTTTGGGCAAGTTTCATAATGTCCTTTGTCTGAGCTTCACCATCTGTAAAATGACTGTGAGGATTAAAAGTAATGAAGGACAAACAACAAACAAACCCATTGCTGTAGATGGATTCTAAACCATAGCAATCCTATAGGACAGAGTGGAACTGCCTCATAGGGTTTCGAAGCCTGTAAGTCATTACAGAAGTAGACTGCCACATCTTTGTCTTACTGGGATGTGGATTCCAACTGATAACATTTCGGTCAGCAGTACCAGGGTTCTCTGAAGCACGCAAAAACTGATGTTCACAGGTATTTTAGTTGTGGGTTGTGGCTTTAGTGGTAAGGAGCTGCACTGCAATCCTAAAGGCTCATTGTTCAAATCCACCAGCTGTTCTGCAAGAGAAGGATGGGCACTCTGCTTCTATGCAATATACTGCCTCTGAAAACCCGCTGCAGAGTCAGCTGAGTTGGTTCTGACTCAATGGCATACAACAACAAGAAGAATCATTTATTACTAAAGCAAACTTTCTGTATCTCCCATACACTTCTCCAAATGCCAGGGTCCTTTCTCCATTTCTTGATTACCAGGGATCACCAGATTCTTGGAGGACTTCAACCCCCTGGCATCTCCTGTGCTATAGCATTTTATATTCTACTCCCTCCCTCATGCTTCACCTTCCTCTTCTTTAGTTCCTCGCGCATCAGCAACCTCTGGTTTGATTTTTTATCAAGCCAGAGCCAAGTTAAGAAACACATCGCTGCCCTTGCCTCTTCTGTGCGTAAAACTTTCGTGGCGCCCTGTGCATTAAGGCCCAGGTTCCTCGCTGCTAACCCCTTCAATCCAAGGAGCCACTTTGCCTCTTCTGAGACCTTGACCCTGCCGCAAATCCCAGTTAACACCTGCTCGCTCTGCACCCAGCGGCGCGCCAGTCTCTTCCAGAGTCTCCCTAGTTCCAAGCCTTGGGGGGTGGGGAGGGGAAGGGAAACTCCGGAGCAGATTTTAAACACAGACAGTCGGGGTCGGGAAGTGCGCACCCAGCTCTGGGGCCTGGCCAGAATTGGCGCCTCCGCGTCCAGGGAACAATCTCAGTGCCGGTGGGTCTACAAGGCCAGTGGTGTGGGGCGGGGATTCCCGGAGGAACCAAGCTAGGAGATGAGGGATCCAGGCTGAAGGTAACAACGATAAGGGGCCTGGCCCGCAGGGATCCACAGGCCGAGGTGGTCAGAAAGCCCGACAGCGATCTCCGCACGCCGGAGCAGCCCCGCTGCCTGTCCCTGACCCGGCTGCAGTCCCGCCCGTCTTTCCTCATCCTGGCCGCCCGGGAGCCCGGACTCCTGCGCTCCGTCCACTTTGCGTACCCCCGCCCTGCCTCCTCCAGTGTCCCAGGCTTGCAGCCAACCGTGTGTCCCCCCGACTTCCACAAAACTCCTCGGGGATCCCTCCCTGCCAGTTCTGTTCCCCTCCCGAGTCCGTCGAGGCGGCCCCACCACTCGCTCCAGCCGGGACGGCTCCCTCGCCTCCACCGCTCGTCTTGCACTCCGGAGCGGGCGGAGGTCTCTGCGCTCACCTTGCAGGAGTCCGAGGCAGAGCCAGAGGCGCAGGCAAAGCGCGGTGCCCCACTGCATCTCCGGCCGCTGCGACGCGGGTCCGACGGGCCGGGGCTCCGGGCTCCGAGTGCGGGCACCCGCCGGGCAAGGGCCAGGGCGGGGCGCGTGGCGGGCGGGGGCTGGGGGCGCCGGGGCGGAGCCGACGGAGGAGCCCTCGGGGCGGGGCCCGGGGGCGGGGCCGGGGGCTGCTGACCACTCCCCGCATCTCTCAGAGCGTTCAAGTGGGAAGTGGGGGCTCGGCAATCTCGTGTGATGCCATGCGGGGCAATCCTTTCCAGACCGTGGCGCCCACCCTCAGTCTCTCCTAGGACGGTCCTGTCTGAGAGCACAGGTAAGGACAAAGTTCGCTGTGCACCCGAAAGACAGGGGACCCGGCAGTCAGGGACGGGCAAAATGTGGTTGGCACGTTACAATTACTTAAAATTATAATAATACAATTTCTCTTAAGCAATAAATAATACCTTTAGATCAAGCAAAAGGCATAAATGCAACTTTAAACTAGAGCAGTAGTGTCAAATCTTTGAAAGCATGAAGCAAGCTTCGTTATCGTTGATGCCAAAAGAGACAGTGCCTTTGACTTGGGCGTCCTGATTAAGTAGCCCCCAACCTGAAAGCCTGGCCTCCCTTTTAGATCTCTCCAACTATTTTCCCCCTTTTGTGCTCATCCATGTTGTTGTTGTTATATGCCTGTGACTTATGGCGACTCTATGTACAACAGCTCTGAAGTCTGAGCCAGTCTCACTGACGCCAACCCATCTAAATCCATTGCTCAGTTGCCATGTCAATCCATTTCATCCAGTGTCTTCCTCTTGCATTATCCTTCCACCCTTCCAAGCATGATGTCCTTCTCAAAGGATGGTCCCTCTTGGCCACATGCTCAAGTATGTGCCTTTAAAATACTAGTGCCTAAGAAAAACTTGGTTTCACCCTCTTCAACACAGACTTGTTTTCTTGGCAGTCCATGGCATGTTCAAGATTCTTCTCCAGCATCACAACTCAAAGGCATCAATTATTCTGTCATCCTTAGTCATTGCCCAGCTCTCTGATACATAGCCAGTAATTGTGAAGACCATGACCTGGATCAGGTACACCTTAGTCTCTAGACTGACATCTTTGCTCTTCAGCACTCTGGAGAGACACCTAATAGCAGATTTCCACAATGCAAGTCTTCTTTTAATTGCCTCACTCCTGGGGCCAAGAGTGTTGATTGTGGAGCCGAGCAAGCTGAAATTGTTAATAACCTCAATCTCTTCTCAATCACTGCTGCCAGTTGGCCCAGTGGTGAGAATCTTTGTCTTCCTGATGTTTAGCTTCAATCCATATTGAAGACTATAGTCGTTGACTTTCTGCAGCAAGTGCTTCAGGTCCTCCTCAGTTTCAGCAAGCACGTTTGTCATCTGTATAACACAGGTTGTTGAGTCTTCCTCCAATCCTGATGCTCATGCATTAAACATCCTTTAATCGGGTGACCCTTTCTGACTTGAAAACAGTCACATAAGATTCTTTGCTCTTTTCAGTTCTGTTATTAAATTTTCCTACATTGAAGTGAATCATGTGAGAATGTTTATTGTAACATCCCTCTTCTGCTTTAGATTTACTTTGTTCACATTTTCTGTAACGACTGCCTCTCCCCACCAAAGTCCACTTGTCTTGTTGAAAACCAGGAGTGTGGTAGCCATTACTGTCTCTCTCAAGTCCATGAATTGAATTGAATATATTAGTAATGTAGGGAGCTCTGGTAGTCTAGTGGTAAGGAGTTGGGCTGCCCACTCAAAGGTGTGGACTACAAATCCACCAGCTGCTTCTGGGAGAAAGGTGGGCAGTGTCTTCCCATGCAATTTACTCTCTCTGAAAACCCAGTTTCCAATAGCCTTGAATGAGAGACACTATCATGTTTTAGTCTGCAAGAAGCCGTGCCAGACTCATCCAAAGGCTCATCTTTCTCATGGTTAAAACTCATCTGCAGTGCTACGTAAGAAACATGAGGACTCTCCTCCCTTGCCATTAACAGCCTCAGAAACTTAGTGGAAGGTCAGCCATGGGTCACTTCTGGCTCAAGTAATTGAATTTGGATGTTTTTGAACCTAAAATGAAGAAATGATGAAGTAAGAGAAGTGAACAGATTTCAAAGAGCAGCTTAAGAAGACATGTTGGTGCTGATTGCCGCTGAGTCGAGCACGACTCATAGCAACCCTCTGAACAAAAGACCTGAATCCTGTTCTATGACTATCATTGTTTCTCAATGTTCATAGAGTTTCCAGAGGCATATTGTTTAGGATGTGGGTGCCACTCCTGCTTCCAATGAAAAGACATAACATAATATTATAACGAAATGTCAAAGATCTGGAGTCAGAAAAACTGAAGAGGAACACACTTGACATTCCTCAAACTGAAAGAGCTGAAGGGGAAAAACCCTCATGCATCAAGTTGCAATTAATAAAGCAAATATTAAATATTGAACATGAGCAAATATGGTAAAATAATGTATGCTGGAGGAAGCATCAAAAAAAGATGGGAGGAATACATAGTCACTGTATCAAAAATAATTGGCCCATGATAAAACATTTACAGAAAGTGGCATATTATATCAAGAACCAATGATACTAAAGGAAAAATTCCAAACTATACTGAAACACTGAAGGCACTGGAGAAAAAAGGAAGCCCTAGGAACTGATTGAATACTATTTAAGATGTTTTAACAAGTAGATGCAGCCCTGGATATGCTCACTAGACTATGCCAAGAAATTTGGAAGAAGTTACCTGGCCAATTAACTGGAAGAAATCCATATTTTTTCCTGTTCCAAAAAAGGTGAACCAAAAGAATGTGGAAATTAGTGAATAATATCACTTATATTGCATGCAAGTAAAATCTTGCTGATGATTATTAAAAAATGGCTGGAGGAAGTACATTGACTAGAAATTTGATCTGAATTGAGAAGAGGCTATGAAACGAGGGATATGTACTAATGTCAGATGAATCTTGAAGGAAAGTAGAGAATATCAGAAAGAAGTTTACTTGTGTTTGGTCATAACAAATTATGGATAATATTAGGAAGAATGGGAATTTTGGAACATTTAATTGTGCTCATGTGGAACCTGATTATAGACCAAGAACTAACAGAAGTTTGAACAGAACAAGGGACTATTGCATGTTTAAAATCATAAAAGGTGTGCATCCAGGTCGTATTAAAATTTTTCCATATCTGTTAAATATGTATGCTGAGAAAATAATCTGAAAGCTGAACTATATGAGAATGTTGTAATAAGATTGGAGGAGGACTCATTGACAACCTACTTTGTGCAGAATGACACAAGCTTACTTGCAGAAAGTGAAGAAGTTTTGAAGCACTACTAAAGAAGATAGATGACTAAAACCTTCAACGTGGATTGTATTTCAACATCATGAAAACAAAGATCCTCATCACTGGACTAGTAGGCAACATCAGTATTGATGGAATAAAAGTCTGAAGTTTTCAAAGATTTTATTTAGCTTGGGTCTACAATCAACATCCATGTCTGGTGGGATTGTAAAACGGTGCAACCACTCTGGAGGGCAGTTCGGCATTTCCTCACAAAAGCTGAACATTGGAATTCTGCATCATCCAGCTATTCCACTTTAAGGAATATACCTTGAGTAAATAGAGCTGAGACACAAGTGGAGATCTGTACACCAATGTTCATGGGAGTGTTCTTTGCTATCACAAGAACATGGAAACGGCCTAAATGTCCAACCACAATTAAATGGACTGAGAAATTGTGGTACAACCACATGATGGACTACTACATAGCACTCAGGAGCAACGATTTAGAAAATTACTACATAGCTTGCAAGAGACTAGTGGGCATTATGCTGAGTGAACTAACTCAGTCTAATAAGGATAAATACTGCGAAGGACTTTTATTGTAAAACAGAAGGATAACTACTAATACGTATATAAGGACCCAAGGGGAAAGGGGTGGGAAAAGAGGGAAGGGTTGCACAATTTGGTGGGTGGAGGGACAAGGGAATAGGGAGTAAGGGAAATGGTCAAGATCTGGCCAGATATAGAAAGACAGGGTAGTGATGATCAGGGTTTAATGGCGAATGATTTTATAAGACCTAATGACCGAGAATGACTATATTAAATGCAATGTAAATGAAAGATAGTGTGAAATCCAATGTATATGAACTTTTAATGCAAACTAATGTAAAATAAAAAAAATAAACATTTAACAAAAGAGATGTGATGGTCAAGAGCTCTTTAAAGTATTAAAGAACAAAGATGTCAATTTGCAGACCAAAGTATGTCTGACCCTAACCATTGTGTCTTCATTTGCTTCATATGCATGTGAAAGTTGGACAAAGAATAAGGAAAACCAAAGAATGATGGATACTTTTAAATTGTGGTTTTGGTGAGAATATTGAATATATCGTAGAATGCCAAATGAACTAATCTATGTTGGAGGAAGTGCAACCAGAGTCCTCCTTAGAGGTTGTTGTTGTTGTTATGTGCCCTCAAGTCAACTATGATTTGTAATGACACTATGTACAATAGCTCTGAACCCTGCTCTATCGTGAATCAGTCTCACACCCTCATTACCATAGTTACTGTGTTAATCCATCTCACTCTCCCTCAGTCTCTTCACCCTTCCAAGCCATGATATCCTTCTCCAAGAATTGTCACATGCTCAAAGTATGTAAGGCAGAGCCTCACAATCCTTACTTCTTAGAGCAACTTGGTTTCACCCTCTCCAAGACATATTTAGTTCTCTTGGCAGTCCATGATATACTCAGCACCACAACTCAAAGGTATCAATTATTCCTCTGCCATTTTTGGTCATAGTCTGCCTCTCTGATGCATAACAAATAAGAAGACCATGTTCTGGATCAGGGCACCTTAGTCTCTAGACTGACATCATTACTCTTTAGCACTCTGGGGAGATCCCGGACAACAGATTTTCCTCATGCAATTCATCTTTTGAGTTCTTTTTTTTTTTTTTTTATCTTTTGAGTTCTTGACTGCTGGTGCCAAGAGTGCTGATTGTGGAACCTAGCAAGCTGAAATTGTCAACAATCTCAATCTCTTTTCCATCTGTCATGGTGCTGACAGTTGGCCCTTGGTTGAAAGTCTTCATTTTCTTGATGTTGAGCTTCTATCCATATTGAAGACTATGACCCTCTGCAGCAAATGCTTCAGACCCTCTTCGGTTTCAGCAAGCAAGGTTGCGTCATCTGTGTAATACAGGTTGTTGCTGAGTCTTCCTCCAATCTTGATGCTACATCCCTCTTCATAAAGTCCAGCCTCTCAAGTAATCTGCTCTGCATACAGACTGAAGAGATATGGAGACAAGACACATACCTTACACCTGATTTTGAACCATGTAGTGTTTCCTTGCTCTGTTCTGACAACTGCCTCCTGGTCCATGTATAGGTTTCACATGAACACAATCAGGTGTTCTTGGTTTCCCATTCTTCTCATAATTAGCCACACTTTGTTGTGATCCATTCAGTCAAATGTCTTTTCATAATCAAGGAAAAACTTCATCTTACATATTCTCTGGAGGAACCAGTCCTTAGAAAAAGACAAACATGTTTTGCAAAGTAAAGGGTCAGTGAAAAAGAAGACCTTTCTCACAAGATGGATTGACACAGTGACTTCAACACTGGTCTTGAGAATAGCAAAGATTATGAGGATGGGACAAGACAGAACAAGATTTCTTTTCTAGATTTGTGATGCTCTACATTGCATGGGTCATATTATGGGTTTAATATTGCATCTCATAGATATAGTTGTGTGTTCTTGTACTGATATTCTGTTTTATGCAACCTTTGCCATCAAGTTAATTTCAACAGTCACTCTAATTGGCAGAGATGAATGCTGCATTCAGCTTCCAAGCCTGTAAATCTTTATGAAGCTCAACTGCCAATCTTTTTGCTAGTACCTGAATGTTTAAACACTGTGTCATGAGGGCTCCTGTTTTAATTATCTTAAGCTTTATAAAAATTCTGTTATCTGAAAATCCAAGACCTTTCCAATTTTTTAAACATAGGTTTCAACTGCTGTTTAAATTTTGTACTTACCAGTTTCCACAGCTATGAAATATGCTGGGATTTTTATTATAATTAATTATGCCTGCTTTGGGGTAAACAGACTTTATTTCAATCCAGTGTGTGAGATACCCATTGTTGGTAAGTCTATTCTAGATCACAGTAACCCTAGGTATAGGTAGAGTAGCACTGTCATATATGGAAGCAGACTGACAAATTTTTTCACTTTCAGAAATGTTGGTATGTTTGAACTGCTGATTTTTACATTAACAGCCAAGTGCTTAATTATTGTGTCACCAGAACTATTTATATATATAGGATCACTCAAAGCTCATTGCTGTCAAGTCAGAACTGACTTTCAACTGAGAGAATCCAATTACAAAATGAGTAAAGGACATGGATACATTTCTTCAAAGAAGACGTTGAGATGGCCAACAAACACAAGAGGAAATTATGAAGATCATAACCTGTTGTTATGTATGCTTGATATGCCGTCAAGTTGGAACCCACTTATAGCTGACCCTCCAGGTTTTCAGAAGCTTTCATTGCATGTTAGAGAAGATTATCTATCTTCTTGTAGAGGAACAGCTAGTTGTTTTAAAACTGCCTGCCTTTGTGTTGACAGTGCAACCCCCATACTATTTGGTCACCAGAATGCTCTCATTAGCTATTAAAGAGATATAAATCAAACCAACAGCAAGTTACCATTTCATCCAAGCTATGATAGCAAAGTCTAGCAAGAAACCAAACAACAAATGCTGGTGAGAGTGTGAAGAGAAAGAAGCTCTCAAGCACTGCCGATGGTAATATAAAATGGTGGACAGTTTGGTGTTTCCATAGGAAGTTATGAATAGAAATACCATTTGTCCAGCTATCCCAATACTTTTGTAATCAGAGATTGATCGAACATGTAATCAAGATGCATTAATAATAATAGGTGACTAAAATGCAAAAGTTGGGAACCGAGAAGAAGGATCAGTAGTTGGAAAACATGGACTTGGTGACAGAAATGAAACTGGAGATAGAATGATATAATTTTTCACAATCAGTGGTTTATTCATTGCAAATATGTTTTATAAGAAACATAAACACAGGTTATACACATGGATTTCACCTGATGGTATGCATAGTAATCAGATTGGTTACGTCTAGGAAAGACCCCCATTGGAGAAGCTCTATATCAGCTGTGAAAACTAAGCCAGGTACTGATTGTAAAACAGACCACCAATTACTCATATGCAAGTTCAAACTGAAGCTGAGGAAACTTAAACCAAATCTACAGGAACCAAAATATGACCTTGAGTCTATCCCACCTGAATTTCAGAACCATCTCAGGAACAGGTTTGAGGCCTTGAACACTAATGAGCAAAGACTAGATGCGTTGTGGGAGTATATCAAGAGTATCACCAGGAAGAGTGCAAAAGGTCATTACAAAGACAGAGGAGGAAGAAAAGATCAAAATGGATGTCAGAGGAGACTCTGAATATTGCAGCAGAGTACCAAGAAGCCAAAGCAAAGGAAGAAATCAAGATATTAAAGGACTGAACAAAAGATTTCAAAGGGCAGCATGGGAAGACAAAGTATTATAATGAAATGTGCAAAGAGCTGGAGTCAGAAATTAAAGGGGCCGAACTCAGCATTTCTTAAGCTGACAGAACTGAAGAACAAATTCAAGCCTCGAGTTGCAATACTTAAGGATGCTTTGAGCAGAGTATTAAATGATCCAGGAAGCATTGAAAGAAAATGGAAAGAATATACAGAGTCATTGTACCAAAAGGAATTGGCAGACACAGAAGAATTTCATGTAACAACGCATAAGCAAGAGCCTATGGTGATGAAGGAAGAAGCTTAAGCTGCTCTGAAAAAAACTGGCAAAAACCAAGGCCCCAGAAATTGATGGTATTCCAACTGATATATTTCAATAAACAGATGCTTCTCAAGATGTGCTCACCAAGTTGTGCCAAGAAATCTGGGGGACAACCAACTGGCCAACTGACTGGAAGAGATCTATATTTGTTCCCATTCCAAAAAAAGGTGATGCAACAGAGTGTGGAAATTATTGAACAATATCATTAATATCACATGCAAACAAGATTCTTCTGAAGATTATCAAAAAACAACTGGAACAGCACATCAGCAGAGAACTGCCAGAAGTGCAGGGTGGGTTTAGAAGAAGCTGTGGTACTAGGGATATTGTAACTAATGTGAAATGAATCTTGGCTGAAAACAAGGAATACTAGAGGAACATCTATCTGTGTTTCATTGACTATGCAAAGGCATTTGACTGTGTGGAACACAACAAACTGTGGCTAACTCTGAGAAGAATGGGAACCCCAAAAACACTTGATCGTGCTTATGCAGAACCTTTACTTGGACCAGGAGGCAGTGGTCAGAACAGAGCAAGGAAAAACTGCATGGTTCAATATTGGGAAGGGTGTACACCAGAGATGTGTCCTGTCTCCATACCTTTTCAATCTATATGCAGAATAGATTATCTGGGAGGCTGGGCTCTATGAGGAGAAATGTGACATCAGATTGAAGGAAGACTCATCAGCAATCTGCGTTATGCAGATGACACAATACTGCTTACTGAAACAGTGGAGGACCTGAAGCACTTCTGTAGAAGGTCGAGGACTGCAGCCTTCAATATGGGTTGAAACTCAATATCAAGAAAACAAAGATTCTCACCACTGGGCCGATTGGCAGCATAATGATAGATGGTGAAGAGATTGAGATTATTAACAGCTTCAATTTGCTTGGCTCTACAATCAACAGTCTTGGAACCAGCAGCCAGGAAATTAAGACATGTTGCGTTGCTACCAGGGACCTCTCCAAAGTACCAGTCTGGAGACTAAGGTGTGGCTGATACAGGCCATGGTCTTTGCAATCACTTGCTATGCAACAGAGAGATGGACAGTGACTAGGGATGATAGTAGGAGACTTGATGCCTTTGAGCTGTGGTGTTGGAGAAAAGTATTGAATATACCATGAACTGCTAAGAGAAAGAACAGGTTCGTCCTAGAGAGGGTTAAACTAGGCTTCTTCTTGGAAGCAAGGATTCAAGGATTCTGAAGCTTTGTCTGACATACTTTGTACATGGTGCAAGGAGGGACCAATCCTTGGAGAGGGAAATCATGCTTGGGAAGGTGAAGGGACAGCGCAGGAGAGAAAGACTTTTGATGGGATGGATTGATTCAGTGACTGAGGTAATTGGGGTAAGTGTATTGAAGACAGTGAGATTGGCACAGAACAGAGCAGAGTTTAGGGCTGTTGTACATAGGGTCGCTATGAGTCCTAGGTGACTCGACGGCACATGATGATAGCAACAACATCCCACCATTAGGCATATAGCCCAAAGAAATAAAGTCTATAACATAAAGACAGGAAGACCAAGTGAAGCCCCCAAAGAGAGCAGTCTAGTCTTGTGGATGGAAAAGAAGAAATAGAAAGAAGGAATACTTCTAGAGTCATTCTCTGAAGCAAGAAGAACCCTAATACCAAAACCAGGCAGACATAACCAGAAGAGAAAACTATAGATCAATATCTCTCATGAACATAGACACAAAATTTCTTTTAAATTTTTTAAATTTTATACCGATTTATTTACAAAGTTCAAATACATCGTTTTTCACACAAAATTCTTCCCATTTCCTTCATCCTCCCCATTTAATTGTGCAACCCTAAGATTAACACCCCACCCATCGTCATCCCTTTGCCTCCACCACCCTTCTCCTCCTTGGATTCTCATACTCATTCTACAATAATGGTTTTATGCCATATTTGTCCTTGTGGGACTGAGATCACTCCTCAAAATGCTTTCCAGTCCCTCCCAAGTTAGGTAGTAATTTACAAAACACAAAATTTCTTAACCAAATCCTGGCCAATAGAACCCAACAGTATACGTATATAAAAATTCATCAAGGGGAGCTCTGGTGGTCTAATGGCAAGGAGCAGGAACTACAATCACAGAGGCGCATGGTTCGAATCCACTATATGCTCTGCCGGGGAAGGAGGGACAATCTCCTCCTGTACCAGTCAGATCTGATTTGACGGAACACTCACACAAAAATAATTAAAAAAAATAAAAAAAATCATCATGACTAAGTGGGATTCATATTTGTATACATATATGCATACAAATATGGTTCAATATAAGAAAACAATCAGTATAATGAATCACATTAACAAAACAAAGAGTAAGAACAATGTGATCCTATCAATTGATTCAGAAAAGGCCGTTTACAAAATCCAACACCCCTTCCTGTTTAAAGCACTCAACAAAATAAGAATAGTAGGGCTTTTCCTCAGCATAATGAAAAGTATTTACACAAAACTAAGAGCCAACATCTTTCTTAATGGTGAAAAACAAGAGTCATTCTCCTCGTGAACAGGGACCAGGCAAGGATGTCCACTATAACCACTTCTATTCAATCTTGTACTGGAAGTACTTGCTAGGATAGTAAGACAAGAGAAGAAAATTAGAGATATACAAATTGGTAAAGAGGTGGTGAAACTGTCACTATATGCAGACAATATGATTGTGTACACTGAAAACTCTAAAGACTCAATGGAAACCTGTTTTACCTAGTAGACCAATTAGCAGAATGGCAGGATACCAAATCAATATACAAAAATCAATGACATTTCTCTACAGCAAAGAGAAAGAATGGAAAAGGAAATTAAGAAAGCAATACCATTTACAATAGCCAATCACAAGATAAAATACTTGAGCGTAAACCTAACTAGAGACACAAAAGACCTTTATAAGAGAACCTACAAACACTACCACAAGAAATAATAACTAAATGGAAAAATATTCCCTACTCATGGATAGGCAGACTCAACATTGTGAAAATGATAATACTACAAAAAGCAATCTTCATGTTCAATACAATACCAATATAGATATTATAGTCATTCTTCAAAGTGATAGAAAAGGCAATTTGCAGTTTTATTTGGAAAGGAAAGAGACCTAAAATAAGCAAAGCTCTTATTTTTAAAAAATTCTTTAAAATTTTTTATTAGCAAGGCTCTTCTGAAAAAGAAAAATAAAGTAAGAGGTATAGTACTTTCTGATCTCAAAACATACTACTTAGTCATAATAACAGTAACTAAAACAGCAAGGTATTTGTACTATGACTGACACATAGATCAACTAAATAGAATCTAGAACCCAAAATCCAACCCATCTACCTATGGTCAATGAGTACCTGTCAAATGGGGAAATGGCAATCTCTTCAACAAATGGTGCTGGCAAAACCTGCAGAAAACTGAAAGAGGATCCAGATCTCACACCAAACACAAAAATTGCCTCTAGGTAGATTAGAGACCTAGGGTAAAGCCCCAAATCATAAAGATCCTAAGAGACAAAATGGGACCAGACTTACAACCCATAGCTTATAGCATAAATAGGTTTGAAAAATATAGCTAGAAGTGTACAACCAGGAGAGAACAAAATTGATGGATGGACCATCTAACACTCGTTCCTGTGTGCATAAAATACTTTCCCCCAATAATATGAAATAATATGAAAAGAAAATCTACAGACTAAGAAAAAAATATTTGACAGTGACATTTTACCATCTCACCCAAAGTTTAAGAGGATAGTTAAGCAATAAATTTTGGAGAGATTGGAACTCTTATACAATGCTGATGGGATTGTAAAGTGGCACAACCACTCTGAAAGACTGGCATTTTCCCAAAAAGTTGAGCATAGATATCCCATAAGACCCTGTTATTCCACTGCTAGGCATATACCCCGAGGAAATCAGAACTGAGACATGAATGGACATTTATACACCTATGTTCATAGCAGTGTTATTCACAATAGCAAGAATGTAAACAGTTCAAATGTCCATCAACAAATGAAAGAATTGAGAAAGTCATACAATGGAATACTATGCAGCACCAAGGAACAATGATTTTGTAAAATACTATATATAAAATTAGAGAGCCTGGAAAGTATTATGCTAAGTGAAATAACTCAGTCTCATAATGACATAATGACTGTATAAGACCATTATTGTAAATATAGAAGGATGATAAGTGTTCAAAAGTGGAAGGAGAAAGTGACAAAGAGATGGAAAAAAGTGAAAGGAAGGAAGCTCTGGTGGCCTAGTGGTAAGAAGCTGTACTGCAATCCCAAAGGTGGTTGTTGTTGTTGTTGTTATGTGCCGTCAAGTCATTTGAGATTCATATTGACCCTATGTACAACAGCCCTAAACCCTGCTCTATCCTGTGCCGATCACAGTGCCTCTGACACACCCATCCTGAGTACCCCAGTCACTGAATCAATCCACCTCATAGAGGGTCTTCCCCTCCTGCGCTGTCCCTCTACTCTACCCAGCATGATGCCCCTCTCTAAAGACCTGTCTCTCCTTGCAACATGTCCAAAGTATGTCAGGCGAAGCCCCAGAATCCTTGCCTCCAAGGAGTAGCCTGGTTTAACGCTCTCTAGGATGAATCTGTTTGTTTTCGTGGCAGTCCATGGTACATTCAATACTCTTCTCCAGCACCACATCTCAAAGGTGTCAATTCTCCTTCTATCCTCCCTAGTCATTGTCCAGCTCTCTGATGCATAACAAGTGATTGCAAAGACCATGGCCTCTATCAGGCGCACCTTTGTCTCCAAACGCAGTTCAAATCCATCAGATGCTCTGTTGGAGAAGGAAGGGCAATCTCCTCCTATGCCAGTTGGATCTGATTCGAAGGTACATAACAAGAAAAAAAAAGTTAAAGGAATGAAATCACTATGCTAGCCAAGGTTGGTGGGCATATGAGGGGGTGAAGGAGTAGCAAAGTTTCAATAGAGATCTGACATGACATGGTAATAATAGACGTTGTTGTGTGCTGTCAAGTCAGAACTGATCCATAGTTGACCTTCCAGTGGGTTTTCAGAGACAGTTAATCATATGAGAGTAGATTGCCCATCTTTCTCTTGCAGAGCAGCTGGTGGATGCAAACCACATGCCTTTGGCATTGCAGTGCTGTTTCTTGTCAGTAGGCCACCAAAGCTCCTTAAATAAAAGGCATAGATCAGTAGTAATTAATTATATAAAGTACAATGTATATAAATGATTGTATAAAACACAATGTGTATGAATGAAACATAATGTAAATGAAAAATTGTATAAAAAAACCCAAAGTTACATGCATGAAGAAAAACAAAGTACATGCATGATGTATATGAATTATTATATGGAAATCGATACAAATATTGAAAGGAAGAAAACCCAACTTAGTGTACACACATGAAACACAATATTTGAATTATTATATGGAAACAAATAAAAATATGGAAACCAAAGATTTATAGACCCAGAAAAACTGATAGAAGGTCATCAGGAGGCAGAATTGACTGAATAGTTTTTGTCTCTAGGAGACAGATTTAGGAACACAGAATAAAACTTTTAAGATGGTGCCATTTCATTTTAACTAATGTGCTTCTGAAGGCTCAGCACAACTCAGGATGATTTATGTGATTAGATTTTCCCTTTGGCCTGGATACAGGGTTGTATGTGTGTGTGTGGTGTGTATGCTCGGAGGACATAGATGCAATACTGAGAGATCCAATGGGCAAAATCTTGAATGAACCAGGAAGCAGCAAAAGAAGATGGAAGGAATACACAAAATCATGGTACCAAAAAGAACTGGTTAACACTGAAAAGTTTCAGGAAGTACTGTATGAATAAGAGCCAATGGTAATGAAGGAAGACCTAGACCAAGAAACTGTTGTCTGAACAGAGCAAGAGAATGGACACTGCATGGTTTAAAATCTGGAAAGTGTAATTCAGGGTTGTATTCTTTCTCCATATCTATTCAATCTGTATGATGAGCAAATAACTTGAGAAGCTAGACTTGATGAAGAAGAATGTAGTATCAGGATTTCTCATCACCAACTTGCACTATGCAGAGGATACAACCTTTCTTGCTGAAAGTGGGGAGTACTTGATACACTAACTGCAGAGGATCAAAGACTATAGTCTTCAACAGATTGCATCTTAACAGCAAGAAGAAAAAGAAAAATCATCACCACTGGACAGATTTGCAACATCATGATAGGTCTCCAGGTTGAAATTGCCAATGTTTTCCTCTTACTCGGATCCACAAGTAACACTTTTGGCACCAGCAGTCAGATGATCAGGATACATACGGCATTGGGCAAGTTTGTTGTTAGGGATCTCTCCACGTTACTGAGTAGCAATGATGTCAGTTTGAAGACTTAAGATGCACATGATTTAGGCCATGGTCTTTTCAATCACCTGCTGTGCATCTCAGAGCTGGATAATGAATAAAGAAGGATGACAGAAGAAGAATTGATGCCTCTGAATTATCATGTTGGAGAAGAGCAATTAATATCCCATGGACGACCAAAAGAACAGATATACCTTGGAAAAATTACAGTCAGAGTGCTCTTTGGAGGCAAGGAGTGTCAGAACTTCATCTCACACATTATGGGCATGTTGTTAAGATAGGCTATAAAACTTGGAAAGAGATATCATGTTTGGAAAAGTAGAGGGTCAGCAAGAGAGGAAGACCTTCAACGAGATGAATTGACACAGTGACTGCATCAGTGGGCTTAAGTGTATTTGACCTAATGAGAGTGGCACAGGATTGGACAAGGTTAAGATCTGTTGTTCATAGGGTCGCTATGAGTTGTACTTGATGGCACCTAACAACAACAACTTGGAGTGCATATATCTATGGCCATTGTAGTATATGTAGTTGTTGTTATGTGCCATCGAGTCACTTGCGACTCATAGCGACC
>NW_006399971.1:3281201-3281921 GCF_000299155.1 Elephantulus edwardii
ATGCTGAGAGTGTTGACTGTGGAGCCAAGCAAACTAAAGCTGTGAACAATCTCAATCTCTTCACCATCCATCCTGATGCTGCCAATTGGCCCAGTGTATATGTGTATAATTGTAGTATATATTGGCTTTAATTTTGGCTTTCATGCTCTTGATGTTGTAATTTCTGTTTCACATGGATCTCTGCCTGAAATTACCCCTGTGTCTTAGCATGTTAGATGTTTTTCACTAGAAAGATGAGCAATCTCCTCAGAGATTTACAGCTTCAGAAACATTATTGAGGCTTGCTATGAACAGTCAATGGCAGTGAGTTTTGTTGCTTTTTTTATTTATATTATAGTAGAAGTTTTATCAAATTTAATGCCACATTGTTTCTCAGCTCTAAAACTATTGTTGCACATTAATTGGTAGCTAGTATACACTGTGATAAGAATTTTAAAACAGCAGGACAATTACTTAAATCACTTGTAAATGTTAGTACAGCTCAGGTTGAAGTACAAATAGTCCCTAATTTACTGTGGATTTTGCCCTGTCAATTCTGTCATAAGTTGGTTCCAACATAAGTTGAATTTCTGTTTTTATTATTGACTTTATTTTTGGTAACTTTATAAATGACTTTGTCTTTTGATTGTGCTAACACGAAACCTATACTTGGACCAAGAGACAGTCATCGCAGAGCAGGGAGACACTGGATGGTTCAAAATCAAGAAAGGGTTCCATCAG
>NW_006399971.1:3282606-3300785 GCF_000299155.1 Elephantulus edwardii
AGAAAGATTCTGAACCTTCATCTGACATACTTTGGGCATGTTGCAAGGAGGGACTGGTCCTTGGAGAGGGACATCATGTTTGGGAGAGTGGAGGGATGGCGCAGGAGAGGAAGACCCTCGATGACATGGATCGATTCTGTGAGTGGAGCTGTGGGAATAAGTGCATTTGAGATGGAGAGATTGGCACAGGATAGAACGGCATTTAGGGCTGTTGTACATAGGGTCGCTATGAATCGCACACTACTTGATGGCACATAACAACAACACAACAACAACTTTGACCTTTGGAAATATTACATATACACTTACAGCTTCAACATTGGTGCTTCCTGTCTTCCCACTTATCCAAGTTTTATTGTGTTGTGTAAGTCAAAACACATACATACACACGTTGATGTTTGCAAGTGTGGTTGGTTGTGAATCAAATACTAGTAAGCCAGCCTTGTCTGTAAATGACCAATCAATGATGGTGGCAGTTTCCTGCCTAAATGGTGCCACCTTGTGGTAATGTTCTATGTGGCCATGGGTACAAAACCAGCCATTTTTAAATAAGGCCTTGTTTTTTGTTTTATTTTTTTTTGTGTGTTTTTTTTAAAAATGCTCTTTGTCTTTTTTTTTTTACTAATTGAAAAAAAAATAGATAAGTTTACATACAAAAATCGTAGCTATTGTGTTTCATACATCCCTCTATTCACACTATGGGAATTATCATTCTCGTACACTGTGTTTTAGGAAACTAATCACCACTGATCCACTGGATCTTTCCTATTTCCTTCACCCTCTTTCTCAGGCCCCTAAAACTCTGTGACCTCGAGATTTCCCTCCCTTCCTCCCTCCACTTCTCCTTTTTGGACTTTGGTACACATCTTACTAGTTATTCTTCTATTTTTACAATAATATTCTTATGCAGTATTTGTCCTTATGAGACTGAGTTAGTTCATTTGGCACAATGCATTCAAGCCTCTCTCATGTTATATAGTAATTTTCAAATTGCCCTTGAGTGCTGCATAATATTCTGTTGTGTGAACGTACCACAGTTTCTCAAGCCTTTCATTTGTTTATGGACATTTTGGCTGTTTCCATTTTGTTGCTATTGTGAATAAAGCTGTTAAGACATTCCCACAACAATAATAATTCTCCACTGGATTCATTGAGTGGTACAAACACTTATGTCTTTATCTTCTAACCAACAAGTTGGAGGTTTCGTCCACCTAGAAGCAACTTACACAGAAGGCCTGGACATCTACTGAAGCACAGTTCTGCTCTGACACGTATGGGGTCGCCGTGAGTTGGAATGACTGGACAGCAACTTGTTGAAGTCAGTGGTAAATCAGTAATAGAATTCGCACCTTCCAAACAGGAGACCCAGGTTGGGTTCCTGGCTGAGGCACCTCAAGCACAAGCACCACTCATCTAACAACAGAGGCTAGTGTGGTGCTATGATGCTGAACAGGTTTCAGCAGAGCTTCAAGAGAAAGACAGATGGGGAAGAAAAGCCTGCTGATCTGCTTTCAGATATTCACTGATGGAACATTAGCCTATGGGTCACAGGGATCCAATTCCACTACAGTAAATCCCCCCACTGTTGAAGGACTTCACATCATCTTTAAAAACTGTACATATAGTTAGGCTTTATAGATGCTTTTTAGCATGTGATTAAATATTCACATAATTTATAAATATACAGATGATCAACAACTCATTGATGCTGAGTCAAAACAGAACCATCACGGACCCTCCAGTGGATTTTCGGAGGCTGTATACTGCACAGGCAGATTGTCCATCTTTCGCCTGTGGAGCAGTTGGTAGATTAAAAACTAGCTCACCTTTGTGTTGGTAGCAAAGCTTTTCCCCATTCCCGCCAGAACCCTCTACCTATATAAATAAGACATACCCAAAGTGGTGTTGGAGAAGAGTGCTGAATATTCCACGAATTTCCAAAAGAACGAACAGATTATATCTTGGACAAGATGCAGCCGGAGTGCTCCTTGGAAGCAAAGATGACGAAGCTTCATCTTACATACTTTGGGCATGTTGCTAGGAAAGTTTGGAGAGGGACATCATGCTTGGGAAGATGGAGAGGCAGTGAAAGAGAGGAAGACCTCTTGACTAGGTGGGTTGACATGGTGACTGTAGCAATGGATTTGAATGTGTCAGAGATTGTGTAGATGGTACAGGATAGGACAGTGTTCAGATCAGTTGTTCACAGGGCTGGTATGAGTCATACTTGACAGGATGGCATCTAACAACAACAAAATGCATGAGTCTTAATTCAAGAAAACAAGGCTCGCTGTGGTATAGATATCAACTGAACTACTTAAAGGCCTAAGCAGATCTTCTTTCAACCCATCAGTCTTTTGTCTCATCAGTCTTTTGTTTTTCTACCTCTGCAGAGGTGCCTATACCTACAGATCTCTTGCAAAATAGGTGACATGTCTAGTAATGGTCGAAATATTTACTGATTATAGACTCTGTGCCAGGTACTCTATTTTCTCAATCACTCAACAGTGAAAATACATAAAACAACGGTTCACAGAATTGAAGAGAGAAATAGACAGCATCACAATAGTGATAGATTTCAATACACCACTATCACCAAAGGGCAGGTCAACTCAAAAGAAACTCAACAAAGATGAAGAAGATTTAAATTATATAATCAGACAACTCGATCTTGTGGATGTATTCAGAGAACTGCATCCAACTAAAACTCAATTCACTTTCTTCTAAATACACATGGTACATTCTCCAGAATTGATCATATATTAGGTCACAAAGCAAGCCTCAACAAATTAAAAAACATTGTAATAACACAGAGTATTTTCTCAGACCACAATGACATAAAATTAGAAATTAACCACAGAAGAGTAAAGCTTATAAAACCACCCATGTGGAAACTAAATAACTCTCTGCTAGAACATGATTGGGTAATAAAAGAAATAAAAAATGAAATTAAAAGTTCTTTAAAACAAATGATAATGAAAATACAAATTACAAAAACCTCTGGGACACAGCTAAGGCAGTCCTCAAGGGGCAGTTCATAGCAGTAGGCACACACATTAAAAAGGAAGAAAGAATAATCAATGATCTAACTCAACACCTTCAGCAAATATAAAATGATCAACAACCTAATCAATCCTATAGCCTCTAGAAGAAAAGAAATGAGAAGGACAACAGCTGAAATCAATGAGATAGAAAACAGAAAAACAGTTGAAACCATCAATAAGACCAGGAGTGTTTTTTTTTTTAAATGGTCAATAAAATTGACAAACCACTGGCAAAATTAACAAAAGAAAAAAAGAAAAGACACAGATAACTTGATTAAGAAACAACAGAGGTGACATCACAACAGAACCAGAAGAAATTAAAACGATAATATCAGAATACTATAAAAAGCTATACTCTGGTAAATTTGAAAACCTAGAGGAAATGGACAGATTCCTTGAAACGCATCCCATGCCCAGATTGACAAGGACAGATACAGAACACTTGAACAGACCCATCTCAAGAGAAGAAATTGAAAAGATCATATAAAAACTTCCCCATAAGAAAAGTCATGGACCAGAGGGCTTCACAGCTGAATTCTCCAAATGTTCAGAGATGATTTAACACCCATTCTACTTAAATTATTTTAAAAAATTGAAAAAGAAGGGACACTTCCAGAGTCATTCTATGAAGCAAGCATAATCCTAATACCAGGCAAAGATATTACCAATATCTGATGAATATAGATGCAAAAATCCTTAAAAAGTCCTAGCCAATAGGATCCAAAAGCACATAAAAAAAATTCATCATGACCAAGTAGGATTCATAACAGGTATGCAGGGATCACTCAACATAAGAAAAACAATCAACGCAAGTCACTATATTAACAAAGTAAATAACAAGAACCATATGATCTTAACAATTGATGCAGAAAAGGCATTTGACAAAATCCAAAAACCCTTCTTGATAAAGACACTCAGCAAAATTGAAATAGAAGGGAATTTGCTCTACATAGTGAAAAGTACATATGCAAAACCAAGAGCCAATATAATTCTCAATGGAGAAAAACTAAAAACATTTTCCTTGCAAGCAGGGACCAGACAAAGATGCCCACTGTCACAACTTTTCAGTATTGTATTGGAAGTGCTTACTAGGGCAATAGGACAAGAGAAGGAAATAAAAGGCATCCAGATTAGCAAAGAAATGGTTAAAATGTCGCTATATGCAGATGATATGTTAGTGTACAGAAAAAAACCTCAAAGATTCAACAAAAAACCTATTAGAGTTACTAGGCCAATTTAGTAGAGTGGCAGGATATAAGATCAATATCCAAAAATCAATAGGACTCCTCTACAGTAACAAAGAGAACTCAGAGAAGGGAATAAAGAAAACAATATAATTTACAATAGGCAATTACAAATTGAGATACTTGGGAGTGAACCTAGCTAGAGATACAAAAGACCTGTACAAAGAAAACTATAGAGCATTTCTGAAAGACACAATAAAAGACATAAAGAAATGGAAAAATGTGCCCTGTTCATGGATAGGAAGACTCAGTATTGTGAAAATGACAATCCTACCAAAAGCAATCTACATGTTCAATGCAATCCCAATTCAGATACCAAATTCATTTTTCAAGGAGATTGAAAGGGAAATTATAAATTTTATTTGGAGAGACAAGAGACCCCTCAAGCAAAACACTTCTGAGAAACAAAAATGAAGTTGGAGGCATAGCACTCCCTGACCTCAAAACCTACTACACATAGTGGTAACCAAAACAGCATGGTACTGGTACAATGACAGACACATAGGCTGATGGAACAGAATTGAGAACCCAGAAATAGATCCAGGTATCTATGGTCAACTGATGTTTGACAAGGAAATGACAACCTCTTCAACAAATAGTGCTGGTAAAACTGGACTTCCACCTGCAGAAAACGGAAACAGGATCTACATCTCACACCATACACAAAAATCAACTCAAGGTTGATCAGAGACCAGGGAGTAAAGCCCACAACCATAACATTCATAAGAGACAAATTGAGATCAAGTTTAGATGTGCTAGCCCAAGGTATAAAGAGACTGCCAAACACAATCAGAAATGCACAATCTAAAGAGGATAAAATTTAATCTTCTAAAGATTAAATCCCTGTGCACATCAAAGCCTTTCCCCAACAAGATGAAAAGAAAACCTACAGACTGGGAACAAATATTTGGTAATACCATCTCAGACAAGAGTCTTGTACCAAAAGTTTACAGAATACTCTTGGGCCTCCACAAGAAAAAGACTGAAACCCAATTACAAAATGGGCAAAAGACCTGGAAAGACTTTTCACAGACGGAGATATTAGAATGCCAGACACATGGAGAAAGGCTCCAAATCACTGACAATAAGAGAGACGCAAATCGAAACCACAATAAGGTACCATCTCACTCCAGTATGAGTGGCAATGCTTAACAGGGCAGCAAGTAATAGATCTTGGAGAGGATGTGGCAAGAAAGGAACTCTTATACATTGTTGGTGGGATTGTAAAATGGTACAGCCATTCTGGAAGGCAGTTTGGTGCTTCTTCAAAAAGCTGAACATGAGAAATTCCATATGACCCAGCTATTCCACTACTTGGAATATACACTGAGAATATGAGAAATGAGGCACTAACTGAGATTTGTACACCAATGTTCATAGCAGAATTATTCACCATCACAAGAACATGGAAACAGCCCAATGTCCAACCACAAACAAATGGACTGAGAAATTTTGGAATACTATGCAGCATGAAAGAGTAATAACTTTGTAAATTATTACCTAACATGGAGGGAATGGAGAACATTACGCTAAGTGAACTAACTCAGTCCCACAAGGATAAATACTGTGTAAAACCGTTATTGTAAAATGAGTATAAGGATCCAGGAGGGGTGGGAGAGGCTGGAAGTAGAGGGATGTGGATGTGTAGGTGGAGAGGGTATTAACCATTGGGTTGTACTATTTGATGGGTGGGTGGGGTGAGGGAAATTGAAAGAATTTGTATTTGAGTTTTGTAAATAAACTAGTTAAAAAAAAATTATCCTTTTTCCCCAAGGTGACATCATCTTTAATTTTAACACCTAAATGGATGGTAGAGTCATGCAGAAGTGCTAATGACATGTAAGGTGGGAATGGAGAAGAAACAAAAATTAGGAAAAAAATCAGAAGTCACTTGCATTCCCAGTTTCAGAGGAAATGATACTTCGTAGGCCATGTTATATTTAATTGCATGTCCCATGGAGCAAAAGAATGGAGAAAACCATGTTCAGAAATGATGGGCTAGTCTTTGAATCCTCAGAGAAGTAACTGGATTAAAGTGTGCTTCCTGATTATGTTAGCAACTGTCTAGGATTTATGTAAGATTTGAGGGCACTTGATGGACTAAATAAGTTTCAATGAGACCTGAGTATGTAATAATTACTGCATTGTGTTGATCTAGAATTCAACTTTTAATGTTCATGTCAAAACAATTACTCGTAACCACAATTGTGTAATTTGTTCTTTTTTTTTACTAGAATGAAAATTACTAAAGTATGATTTAACTTACTGGAAAGGAATGGCAGAAAGAACTCCAGAAACTTTCTGTTTAGGAGAAGTAATAGAAAAATAAGGAGATGGTATTAGCAAAGTATGAGTGTCAAAACAAGAATTCTGTTTTAGTCACCAGATAATACTGTTTCTGGTTCAATGACCTTGCTAGTTGAAAAGAATAACAATTTAATATGTCTAAGCCCTGATTTTTGGTTGCTATAAATATGTCTAGAAATTTTTCCCAGGTAGGGTGGCATATATTGGAGAGTTGTAAAACTTTGTTGACTTGGAACCTCAGAATGTGAGTTTATTTGGGATTAGAGTTTTTGTAAGTGTAATGAGTGTGTCCTGCCCTGGATGTGCTCAATAGGTTGTGCTGAGAAATCTGGAGGAAAACTACCTGGCCAACTGATTAGAAGAGATTTATATTTATTTCCATTCTTAAAAAAAGATGACCTGACAAAGTGTGGAAATTACCAAACAATAACACTAATATAACACACACAAGCAAAATCCTCCTAAAGATTATCCAGAAACAACTGGAACAGTACATTGACAGAGAACTACCAGAAATACAAGCTGGGTTTAGACATTATCACCAATATCAGATGGATCTTGGCAGAAAGCAAAGAGTACCGGAGGAATTGTCTGTGTTTCAATGACTATGCAAAGACATTTGACTGTGTGGATCACAACAAATTGTGGCTAACCTTGAGGAGAATGGGAATCCCAGAATAGTTGATTGTACTTATGCAAAACCTGTATTTGGACCAAGAAGCAGTGCTCAGAACAGTGCAAGGAAAAGCTGTGTGGTTCAAAATTAGGAAAGGAGTGTGTTGAGAATGTGCATACTTTAGGCACATGGCCAGGAGGGACCAATCCTTATAGAAGGACATCAGGCTCAGAAGGGTGAAGGGACAGCACAGGAGAGGAAGACCCCAGATGAGATAGATTGATACAGTAACTGGGCCAATGGGATAGGTGTGTTGGAATCAATGAGACTGGCTCAGGACAGGGTAGGCTTCAGAGCTGCTGTACATAGGGTCGCTATGGGTCGCAGTTGACTCAACAGCATATAACAACAACAACAACAACAACAACAACAACAACAACAACAACACCGTTTATTTAATTTGCAGTCCTACCAGAGGAGAGTGGTCCCTAAATTCACTCTGGACTTTTAGGGTCATGTAGGCAGACAAAGATAAAGAATGCTGTGTGAAGACAAAGGTAGAGGTTAGTATTTGTGGTGCTACATACAACTCAAGAATACCAAGGATTGCTGGCAACCCACGGAAGCTAGGAGCGAGGAATAGGCTGGGTTTTCATTCAGGGGAAGCACCGCCCCTGCCATTGACACCTTTATTTCAGGCAGGAGTTTGGTGGCACACTGGTTACAGCTCGGATTGCACATGTAAAGGCCAGCAGATCTAAATCAACAGTCCCTTGGTGAGAGTTCAGGAGTTGGCTAGGAGTCTTTATATCTAGGAGTGGGAATTAAGATGAGAGGGGGATTTTAGCCTCCAGATCTGTGAAAGAATAAACCACCCAATTTGTTAAGCCACCCAATTTGGGGTAATTTTGTTAAGGCAACTCTAGAAAACTAATGGTGGAGAAAGAAGAAAGCACTTGGAAAGTACTGGGATGCACCGGAAGGGACCCCAGGATACTTAGGCCACTCCCACGGATGTCTTCCAGGTCCCAGGGGTCTGCATGCCTCAAACCCTGCAGAATTCGGCTGATGCCTTTGCGCTCAAGTGAGGTTCCCCTCTTCTTTGTAACGTCGTCAGGGAGATGACGGGTGCTGACAGCCACACTCTGTTTGTAGGAGAGCTTCTGCAGAGCCTGATCCAGGGTCAAGGCTCAGAGGACCTCAGTCCTGAACGGTTCTCTAGGAAGATGGGACCTGGCTTGGGGATGGGCAGCTGCGTCTCACTGTTGTCATTGCGCCCAACACCTTCAGGTTGCACCAGCGGGTCTGGAAAGTACTTCCGGATGGAGTTGGCGTTGCCCAGGGCGCAAGTGAGCCCCAGCTAGGCGCGCGCCCCTTCTTTGCTCAGGAGTTCCAAACGTGCGTCACAGGCGCCACACCCGACAGTGGCGCTTAGGTTTGGGTCTTCGACGGCGGTGCCTAACGGAAACTTCCCAGAGCCGCTGACTCCCTTGAAGGACTCTGTACTGTACAAGTGCTCTTCATGGGCAGCTACCTGAGCCGGCCTCATCGTCATCATCCATCTTCGTTCCCAGCTCTGCGGAGCCGGGACCTGCCACGGAGACCCGGCCAGCATGTGCACCCTGCCCGCGGTGGTGCCTCCGCTGGCCGGGTTCACTCTGCCGATGCTGCCCTCGGACTGGCTTATGAGGATCGTATGGCTCCGCCTTGTCATCGTCGTAATCGTCGCCGCCATACCTTTTTATTGGCACATCGGAAGCGGTATCCAAATAGGTTGCCACAACGCGTATTTCAAGGAATGGTTCCCTTGGCAGTGCCCCAGAGTGACCATCAGGAGAAGCCAGGGGTGTCTGCGTACAGCCACAAGATGTTTAGCGCCTCAGTGGCCCGAAAGATGGCACCTACTGAGGAGAAATTTACACTCCGTTGGGCACTGAAGCAGGTCATCCTCTATATTTGGTCCTCACTGTCTGGTCACCTTCTATGCCCATATGTCAAGAATACCCCAATGAAGGGCTTCAAAGAGAGCACTAAACTTAGCGCCCAGGAAGAGGAAGACGTTAAGGTCCTTGGAGACATTGAGGAAAAACCACTGAAGCAGGAGGAAGACCTCATCGCCATCAAGAGGCCGGGTACTGATGCCAGTGAGCATGCGCAGTCTGCGTTTAGGCCTCTGGTGGTCAATGGAGTTCTTTCTTCCTTTGCACCCAGGCCTGGGCCTCTAAACAGCTGTTCTAACCGCTCAGAAGGTAGTCTGATTAATACACCCCAGGTCTCTTTTATGCCTATTTGCAGCAAACGTAATGCAATTACCAGTTCATATAGTTCCACTCGTGGCTTATTGTTGCTGCAAAGACGTGTGCCAGCCAGATCCTCTGGCTCACACATACTCAATTCTCAAGTGCCGGCAAAAAAAGTGAATGAGGAAGATCATCAGATTAGCTGTTCAGCCTCAGTGATACCGGAAGAGAGGCTACAGGAAGAAAAGAGTTTAGATACTACCCCTCAGCAAAAGCAACAGTTTGAGAAATCCGCACTCACACGAGACCGCTCCAGGCCTTGCAAACGCAAGATTCCTCTGCTGTTGCCCAGTAAGCGAGGAGGCCCATTGATCCTGCCGCCAGCACCCGAGCTAGGTTATCAAATCACTATTGAGGACTTTGATTTGGAGAAGAAAGCTGCAATCAATTATATCAACAAGATCTTGAAGGGTAAGACCATTCCAGACCTCAGTGCTGTGCAGCCTTCTTGTTCTTCTACCCTGCCTATTGCAAGAACCCCTCCTCTGCCTGCTCAATTCATAGTTAAAAAGCTAACTCCTCATGGGCTGCTTGTTTCAGTTCTTCCTGAATCTTCACCTTGCTTAAACTGGCAATAATATAAATAGTACCCTTTCTCAGTGGAGTCATTGGGGATGCAAGGAATACAGACCCCTGGGTGACACTGTAAGAGGAGCTGACACCAGAATGATTGTCTATAAAACTTTTGTGCTATGTTTCATCAGAAACGTGTTATTATACATAAAAAAAATCCTTGTAGTTGATAGGCATAGACTAGGACAAGGTTCTAATGGTGGTTCATACATTATGAATCATAGTAGACTCGATGGCACTTAATAACAACTTAATAGCTGACTTAGCAACAAAAAACAATTTTTTTTGTAAGGCCAGCTAACATGTGTCAATATGTCCACAAGGCTGAAGTTCTATGAACCTTGTAATGCATTTTAGTTTTAGTCATTGTTGTGAAGTACCATCAAGTCGGTACGACTCATAGCTACACTATGAGCAAGAGAACTGAACCTTCTTCTATCTTGTGCCATCTTCTTTATCTCTAACATATTTGAGCCTATTGCCAGACATTGTATCAATCCATCTTATTGAGGGTCTTCCTCTCCTTCACTGACATTTCCAAGCATGATATCCCTTTCGAAGGAATAACCTAACAACATGTCCAAAATACATGCGAGGAAGCTTCACCATCCTTGCCTCCAAGGATCATTCTGGTTGCTCGTCTTCTAAGATATATCTGTTTGCATCAATTCTCCGATCATCATTATTCATTGTCCAGCTCTCATATGAATAGCAGGTGATTGGAAAGATTATGGCTTGAATTAGGTGTCCTGTAGGCTTTAAAATGACATAATTGCTCTCCTGAACTGTGGAATGATCTCTGACAGCAAGACTTTCTCAATGCTATCTGTCTTCTGATCTGACTGCTGGTACCAAAGTGGATCCAAGCAAAATGAAATAATTGGTAATTTCAATCTTTTCTCCATCTGTCATGTTGTTGTCTATTGGCCCAGAGGTAAGGATTTTTGTTTCTTGATGTTGAGTTGTAATCCATTTTGAAGGCTGCACTTCTTTATCCTCTGCAGCAAGCACCTCCGATCTTCCTCACTTTCAGCAAGTGAGGTTGTGTCATCTTATATAATGCAGGTTATAACCGAGCTAGGTTATCAAATCACTATTGAGGACTTTGATTTGGGGAAGAAAGCTGCAATCAGTTGTATCAACAAGATCTTGAAGGGTAAGACCATGCCAGACCACAGTGCTGTGCAGCCTTCTTGTTCTTCAGAGCAGATGAGTCTTCCTCCAATCCTTCCTCCAAACTCTTCTTCATAAAGTGCAGCATCTCAAATGTTTTGCTTAAGATACAGATTGAATAGATATGGAGAAAGGATAAACCCTGACCCTCACCTTTCCCAATTTTAAACCATGCCGTTCTCTTGCTGTGTCCAGACAACTGCTTCTTGGTCTAGGTATAGATTTTGTAAAAGTATAATTAAATGTCCTGGAATTCCCGTTCTTCTCATTATTAGTCATTACCCAGTAACAACAATACATTAAATTACATGGTTTGGTCTGCATGTGCTATGAGCATATGCTATTATTTTAGTTGCAAATTTGCTGATTTTGTCCAATTATCTTGTATTTTAGCTGGAATATTGTGGTCATTAGTGTTTGTGAACCTGTATCAGCAACTTTTTTTGAGAATATAGTAGTGATTAAAAGAAAAAAAAAACCCTCAAAACTCACTGCCCGCAGATTAGAACTGACTCACAGCTAACCATAGGTTTGCTGAAAGTAGAGAATACCAGAAGAATGTCTATCTGTGTTTTATTGATTATGCAAAGGCATTTGCGTGGATCATAACAAACCATGGCTGACTCTGAGAAGAATGGGAATCCCAGAACATTTAATCATGCTAATGCGAAACCTATACGTGGACCAAGAGGCAGTCGTCAGAACAGAGCAGGGCAACATTGCATGGTTCAAAATTGGGAAGGGTGTACGCCAGGGATGTGTCCTATCTCCATACCTTTTCAACCTGTATGCAGAGCAGATTATCTGAGAGGCTGGGCTCTATGAGGAGAAGCGTGGCATTAGGATTGATGGACAATCTATCAACAATCTGCGTTATGCAGATGACACAACCCTGCTCGCTGAAACTGAGGAGGACCTCATGCACTTACTGCAGAGGGTCAAGGACTGCAGCCTTCAATATGGACTGAGGCTCAATTTCAAGAAGACAAAAATTCTCACCACTGGACCAATCGGTAGCATCAGGATGGATGGCGAAGAGATTGAGATTGTTCACAGCTTCAGTTTGCTCGGCTCCACGGTCAACACTCTTGGCACCAGTAGCCAGGAAATAAAAAAACGTATTGCGATGGGAAAGTCTGAGATTAGGGACCTCTCCAAAATACTGAAGAGCAACGGTGTCTCTCTGGAGACTAAGGTCCGCCTGATACAGGCCATGGTTTTTGCAATCACTTGTTATGCATCAGAGAGTTGGACAATGACTAGGGAGGATAGAAGGAGAATTGACGCCTTTGAGCTGTGGTGCTGGAGAAGAGTATTGAATGTACCATGGACTGCCAAGAAAACAAACAGATTCATCGTAGAGAGGATTAAACCAGGCTGCTCCTTGGAGGCAAGGATTCTGGGGCTTCGTCTGACATACTTTGGACATGTTGTAAGAAGAGACAGGTCTTTAGAGAGGGACATCATGCTGGGTAGAGTAGAGGGACAGCGCAGGAGGGGAAGACCCTCTATGAGGTGGATTGATTCAGTGACTGGGGTAATCGGGATGGGTGTGTCTGAGGCAATGAGATTGGCACAGGATAGAGCACGGTTTAGGCCTGTTGTACATAGGGTCGCTATGAGTTGCAAATGACTTGACGGCACATAACAACAACAACAACAACAGCAACAACAACACACCTAACCCTTCAGTGGGTTTTCAGGAGGCTGTAAATCACAGGACCATTCCAGAGCCTCATATTGTCTTTAGTTGTCATGTCGTCTTGGACTTCTCCAAACCATGACCACTTCTCTGTCTTGTCTTGGCACATCAGAAGATTATATGTATGTATGTGTATTATGTATTTTGTAATATTTCTCCAAATTTGAGTTTGTTTGCTGTTTTCTTATGATGATAATATTGAAAGTATAAATTTTAGAAGAATTCTACAGAGGCTAGTTTCTGTTCTTAGGAGATACATAACATGTTAGTATCACCTTTCATTTTCTCTACCAGAGTCAACTAATTCTCTAAGGCACTTTAGTTCCTTTGAACTGCACACTGGGAGTCTTCAACTGGGGTGTTTCTGCTTCTTGATCCTCTGAGAAATGTTGTCCTTATGTGCAATAGAACAAGCCAATTCCTAGTCCTGCATCATTCTCTCAGTTGCTGATATGTTCAAGCCTATTGTTTTATATTTAAGTAGTCAATAATATTTTCTTTCTTTTACAGACAATGAAGCAAAGATACAAAACAAATAAGTAACTCAACAATGACCATTTGAAGATGATTCATTCCTCGGCACATGAGCTGACTTTAAGGCCTGAGTGCCTCATCCATCCTTTGTATATATGCACATTCTGTGTAGAGTTTTTTGATAAATGAGACAGTCATCTGAAATGCTAAATGTGGCATATGTTATTTCTTGTCACTGATTCCCCCTTCTTTCAGTCACACCTGTGTCCCACACAGCTCCCTACATAATCCTCCTATTTCACTTGTCCATCATAAAAATCCTGTATCAGCTGAAATGTTTCCAGACTACCCTAAACCGTTCTTCCCTCAGGCACCATTGTGGCATTGTGCTCCATACAGAACCTAGGAGAAGTGCTACTTCCTCCTCTCTGAACCACTCCTGGTGATGTGTCACTGAAGCATATGGTATTCAGAATACTATAAAACCCCTCTAATGGTGCCATCATGTTCAACGTCCAGTAGCACAACATAAACTGCTCAATATAGATATGTAGGTCCAGGTAGAGGATAAGATTCCATTCCACTAAATCTGCTGTCAGAGACTTCCCCAGAGGACAAAAGAGCAATAATGTCAGTGTAGAGACTAAGGTGTGCCTGATTCAAGCCATGGTCCTCACAATTGCTTGCTATGTATTAGAGAGCTGGACAATGAATAAGATTGACAGAAGAAGAATCGATGCCTTTGAGTTGTGGTGCTGGAAAAGAGTATTGAACATATCATGGATTGCCAAGAGAACAAACAGGTATGTACTGAAGAGGGTGAAATAAAATTTCTCCTTGGAGTAAAGATTTTCAAGACCTGACATACTTTGGACATGTTGCCAGGAATGACTGGTGTAGGACATCTTGCTTGGAAAGGTGGAGGGACAGCGCAAGAGAGGAAGACCATACAGAGATGGACTGACATAGTAACTGAGGTAATGGGCTAATGGGCATAGGCGTGTTGGAGAGACTGGCTTAGGATAGGACAGAGCCCTTAGCTGTTGTGCATAGGCCACTATGAGTCATAGATGATTTGATGGCACATAACAACAAGAACAACTACAAACTTTATACACCCTCCTCCTATTTGCTACTATTGTGTTATGTTGCTGTGATGTGCCATAGAGTCTCCTGCAACTCATTGCAACCCTATGTATGTAAAGCAGCCCTTATGCCTGCTCTATCCTGTGCCGATCTTATGGCCTCTGACACACCTACCCCCCTTACCCCAGGCACTGAATCAATCTATTTCATCGAGAATCTTCCTCTCTTGAACTGTCTGTTCTTCCATGCTCCCAAGCATGATGTCCCTCTCCAAGGATTGGTCCCACCTTGTAACATGTCCGAAATAAGTCAGATGAAGCTTTAGAATCCTTGACTCCAAGGAGCAGCCTGGTCTCACCCTCTCTAGGATGAATGAACCTGTTTGTTCTCCTAGCAGTCCATGGTATATTCAATACTCTTCTCCAGCACCACAGCTCAAAGACATAAATTCTCTTTCTATCATCCCTAGTCATTGTCCATATTTCTAATGCATAGCAAGTAATTGTGAAGATCATGGCATGGATCAGGCACAACTTAGTCTCCAGACTGACATCGTTGCTCTTCAGTACTTTGGAGCGGTCTCTGATAGCAGACTTTCCCAATGCAATCTGTCTTTTCATTTCCTGGATGCTGGTACCAAGAGTGTTGTTTGTGGAGCCAAGTAACCTAAAGCTGCTTAGTTACTTATTGAAAATGTTATCCCCAGAGGCCCCTTCCTTTAATGTTATGGAGCAGGAGTAGTTCTGTATTGGTCTGTCTTGGGCTACATTCATTCACTGTGAGAGATGACAGGTGTTCGACAGGCACGACTTGGCACTCTATGTTTAGGGTTAAGGCTAGCATCTCTTTTTTGAAAACATTTTTATTAAGAGTTTAATGAAAATTTACAGAAAACTTGGCTTTCCATTCATTCATTGTTGCACATTTTCCTCCATACCCACCCTCCTCACAGTTCACTTTTCTCTTAAATAACATTCCTTCATTGTTGAACAATTTCCTTCCTCCCCCATCTTCAAGTATGCTTTGGTATGCACCTCTTATTATGGACTGTTGTCAGGCAAATAATGCCTAATTATATATTCTTTTTTTTTGACTGTTTATAAACATTTGGAATTTTATTTAAAAAAAGAAAAAGGAAAGGGGAAAAAACAACAACAACAAAAAAATATCACAACCATGAACAATGTTACAGTTAGCGGCCCTCTTGATTCTCCACAACGACACTGAGCATGCTCACAAGGGGATCCCACTGGTTTAGTCTTAAACAACCATCTTTAAAAAAAAAAGAAATTAGAAAAACTCAGCACACTACCATTTAACTTGTTTTAATGTTTTGTGGTTTTTCTTTTTCACAAATGGTGAAAAATACTAAAGTACAGACAAGGGATAATCATAATGTGGCCAACATTATAAATATGGAATTATAAATTTAAAACATTTTCTGGTTTAAAAAATAAATCTGGTAGTCAATGCAGCTCTGCGGGTCTTGTCTAATAGAGCCGGTCTCTGCGCTCCTGGCGGTGCTCGCCTTTATCCATCTTCCCGGGTCCTCCGCGCCCGCCTCTTCGTCCTCCCATCTGTTCCATCAGTGGTCCAGGGGGCCCCCCAGGACCCCCACGTCTTCCTCCACCAAAACCACCTCGGTCCATGCCCCGGCCGCCACGGAAGCCACCTCTGTCTCCACCACGACCACCTCTGAACATTCCACCTGGACCACCACGGTCCATGAGGCCACCTCTGCCGCCACGCATGCCACCAGGGCCACCTCTGCCGCGGTCACCACCCAGAGGTGGGAAGGGTGGCGGGAGGAAGCCTTCAGGCTTGGGGGTCTTACACTGGTTGCACTATATATTCTTTTGAAATAGCCCTTTCCTCATCTGTTTCAATACAGTGTATATTAGCCTCTCTTTTCTTAGTTTTCCCCCAGTCTCATTTTTTTTCTATATTTTATTAATTTTCATAAACATTTACAGAGATTTTGGGTTTCCATTCATTCATTGTTGCACTATTCTCTCTACCCTCCTCCCAGTTTGTTCTTGTCCAAATGCCACAGTGCTTGTCAAAGCCAGTTCTGATTAATCTTCTTTGTCAGTGTGTCCTTTGCCATTCCCTATCACTCCTCCCTGAGAGAGACTTCACCCTGAGTCATAAGGAAAGGGGGATGGCGTATTCTCTTAGCTACTTCCTGCTGAAAAGGGACGCTGTGGGTTTCAGGGTGAAGATCTTCTCTCACTACTCTAAAGGGCCCCTTTGGCAGTAGGAAACACATAGACTATTATGGAGATTGATTTTGGAATTTAGATGCACTCTTATTGATTGTGCTTGGCCGTACATGTTCATATCCTTGAAGATGTATCATGGGGGTGTTGCAACCTAGAAGACACAAATTTGACTAACAAGTTATAAGTACATGAGTCCAAAAATTATGGAAAAGTAAAATAAGAGATTCTTTCATTGTTTTACAAACCCTCCCCCAGGTCCCCTCCACCATGAAGCCCTCGCTCTAGTCTCCTGTGATGACAGAAATACCCAGTTATATATCTCTTTTAAACAGTTCTCTCCCTCCTCTGTTTCAGTGCAGTATACATTATTGAACCCATCTTACTCAGTCTCTCCCCAACCCCAAGGACAGTCCCATTCTACAACAGTGGCATCTTGTAATATTTGTCCTTTTGTGCCCCCAGTCTCATTTTATAATGGTGACATTGTGCGGTATTTTCCCTTTTGTGACTAAGATATTTCACTCAGCATTACGTCCTCCAGGGTCACCCATTTTGTATAATATGAGTTCCTTGTTTTTCAGTGCTGCATAGTATTCCATTGTGTGAATATACCAGAGTTTCTCTATCCATTTATTTATTGTTGAGCACTTGGGTTGTTTCCATCTTTGCTATTCTGAACAAAGCTGCAGTAAGCCTGGATATGCATATATCTGCTTGGGTGGCAGTTCTGGTTTCTTTAGGGTATATTACCAGTAGTGGAATTGCTGGGTCAAATGGTATTTGTATTTCCAACTTTTTGAGAAAGCACCATACTGCCTTCCATAGTCATTGCACCATTTTACCATTTCCCACCGAGAATGAATAAGAGTTCCAGTTTCTCCACAACCTTACAGCATTTGTTGTTTGTTGCTCTATTGAACTTGGCTATTGTAACTGGGGTAGGATGATATCTCATAGTTGTATTGATTTTCATCTCTCTTAGAGCTAGGGATTTTGAACATTTCTTCATGTGCTTGTTGGCTATCTGAGTGTCTTCTTTGGTGAAGTGTCTGTTCATATCCTGTGTCCATTTTTCAATTGGGTTGTTATTTACTTTTATCTTACTGTGCTGTGTCTCCATACCTTTTCAATCTGTATGTATAACAGATCATCCGGGACCCTGAAATAAGCTTTGTGGCAACCTAGTTGGATACTGCTTCTGCTGTACCAAGACAAACTGATGGAGGCGACGATGACGACGACGACAAGGTGGAGCCACAGGACCCTCATAAGCCAGTCTGAGGGCAGCATCAGCAGAGTGAACCTGGCCAGCGGAGGCAATACCATCTGACATACTTTGGGCATGTTGTAAGGAGGGACTGGTCCTTGGAGAGGGACAGCGCAGGAGGGGAAGGCCCTCTATGAGCTGGATTGATTCAGTGACTGGGGTAATCAGGAT
>NW_006399971.1:3304735-3305483 GCF_000299155.1 Elephantulus edwardii
GAAATGTACATTAATGTACGTTAATGGGATCACATTGAGAATATCTCTGTATAATTTGTTGAGCTTGTTGCCTTGTATGTAAGTCCATGACATTTAAATGAGTACAGAGATGAAAATCTTTGCTAACTTTAACATTTCCTACTAACAACTGATCTATTTTATAATTTAATTGTGACATTGGTCCTGGAAGGCCAGAATGAGCTCGAATATGCAATATATATAGAAGATTCTGTTTGATGAGTTAAAACTTGTAACATGGTAAATAACATACTAATATTAGTATCTTGAGAAAAAATATATACTGTTTCTATATTTCTAATAGTAAGCTCAGCATATTGTGAATCATCACTATATTAAAAGGAAAGTTTTTATTTTGCAATAACATAATAATAGCATATAATTCAGCCTGTTGAATAGAAGTCAAGTTAGTTTTAACTACTTTATTACCTTTACCATTAATATAACCTATATAACCCATCTTATTTGCATCTGTATAATAAGTATACACTTGCAAAGCTCAACATCAAGAAAACAAAGATTCTCACCACTGGGCCAACCAATTGGCAGCATCAGTATTGATGGTGAAGAGATTGAGATAGTTAACAGTTTTAGTTCACTTGGCTCCACAGTCAACACTCTTGATAACAGCAACCAGGTAATCAAGAGATGACTTGTACTGGGAAAGTCAACTGTGAGGGACCTCACAAGAGTACTGAAGAGCAATGACATCAGGCTGGAGACTAAGGTG
>NW_006399971.1:3305880-3306429 GCF_000299155.1 Elephantulus edwardii
GCGTTTAGGGCTCTTGTGCATAGGGTCACTATGAGTTGCAAATGAGTCGATGGCACAAACAACAACAACTTGCAAAGGTGAAGCTTTTACTTTAGTTGGTAGAATTCAATTAGTCCATTTACCTAATTTTCTTTTTATTACAAACACTGGAGAGTTCCAAGGTTTAATATGACCTAATAAATATTGTTCTTGAATTAGTTGTTCCAAAACCTCTAATTTCTTTCTATAGTTAGGGGCCATTGCTCCACCCAAACTGGTTTTTCTGTTAGCCAAGATAAGGGGAGAGTATAATGAAGAGCAGGGGCCCTCACTATAAACTTGGGTATCCTAACCTTTTCTGTGATAGATTAGATTCAGGCTCTTGAAAACTAGCAACTCCTTGTTTTATTTTTCCTAACCCTTTTCCTGGAACATAATTCATATTCAGCATCATATTTTTTCCTGGACTTGATATAGTAAGAATTTGTAATATTTCTCCCCACTTGTCAAATAAAGATCTACATTCCTTAGTCCAATGATATCCTTTCCTACAAAACCCTGAAGGTGTGG
>NW_006399971.1:3307934-3312465 GCF_000299155.1 Elephantulus edwardii
AATGTAATCCTTCAAAAAGTCTTCAGCAAGTTGTCGTACTTCTTTTGGCCAAGTTGCACTTATTTGATCCACAATCTTCCGTATTTGGGATTCAAAGCCCATATCAAGCATTCTAGCTGCTTCATCAAGGACAAGGTAGGTAGTTCTTCTTAGATTGGTCTTTCCACATTCTAAAAAGTCAATCAGCCTTCCAGGTGTTGCAATACAGATCTCCACACCTCTTTCCAAATCACGTATCTGAGGTCCCTTGGGAACTCCACCATAAATGCAAGTAGACTTCAAACGACATGCTCTACAGTACTCTGCAGCCACTTGCCGCACTTGTTGGGCCAGTTCCCGAGTTGGCGCCAGCACCAAGCAAATAGCCCCATCACCTCTCTCTAGGAATGGTTGATGATTGGTGTGGACAATAGCAGGCAGCAAATAAGATAATGCTTTTCTGGATCCAGTCTGTGCCACTCCAACCATATCCAACCCATTTAAAGCAACTGGCCATCCCTGAGCTTGAATAGCAGTAGGTTCGGTGAAATTCCGTCTTGCAATCACATCCATGACATTTGCAGGGAAGTTTGCCTCATAAAAATTCAACACCGGTTTTGGGCAGTTGTGACCTCTAACTGTAACTTCCTTGCTTCTTCTGTATGTCTCCACATCTTGCACTGTGCGCCTAGCCAAATCAGGGTGTTCTTGATAAAAATTCTTCTCAAATTTGGGCAGCTCATCAAGATTCCGTTTCTTTTTAACTAGCTTCTCTCCAGGGTTTCCGAACTTCTTTCCAGATAATGGTCCTGCCCTACTTCCTCCAAATCGAGGTGCTCCAAACCCTCGATCCCGGCTCGACATGGCGTCAAAGGTTGCCGTTGGTGCGTAAGGAAGAAGAGAGAATCTGGCGCGAAGAGCCGCGAAGGCGAAGTCTTGCGGAGGCGGCGGTGGCTTAGTCGGCGAAGATAAGAGGCTGAGTCGGGCAGCCGGCAAGTAAGCTGCGCAGCCGAAGAACGATGGAAATGAATGAGGCTGAATTAACCTTTTCATATGCTAAAGTTTTTAACAAAAGCTCACAACACTTGGATTGAGGTATTGCTCTATTGATAGCATTCTTTAATCTAGATAGAAAATTAGTTTATTTTTCATTTTCAGACTGTGTTGTTTTGATAAAGGATTGATCTCCCTTTCTCTTCCTTTCCTTTATTTCTACTTTATTCCATGGTTGCGTGCAGCAAAGTCTTACTTGTAAAATCACAGCGTCATCATACTGCAACTAAGCTTGTACTCCAAGCCATTGACTCCTGCCTAACAATTGATTAAAAGTTAACATTAAGACGGGGATTTCTAGGTAAGTTAAGTTTTTCCACATTTGTAGCTTCATCAGCCCACCAAGTTCTAAACTGTAAATATGGCCCAGATTCCAAAACTGTCCTGACCATGGACTCCCAATCAAAAGGAATTAATCTAAATTCTGTAGCTAATCCTTCTAATATGCCCCTTACATAGGTAGAATGCATATCATAAGAAACTTTGGCTAGCTTCAATTCTTTCATAGTCTTATAACTGCTGATGTTGATACAATTGATACCCTTGGGGATAATTTTGATCAGGAGGCATATCCTGAATTGTTACTGGAAATACAGAAGCCCATTTTCCCCAGTTAGATAAATCATCTTGTTTTGCTGTTGAAAGGCCATATACAGTTTTTAAAGGTTTCTTAGTGTAGTTACTCCCAACGGAGCATGATTCATATAATTAAATAACATAGAATCTGGGACAGTTGCTGGTGATGGAGCTGTAGTTTTACTTTGGTAGAAGATTTCAAAAGGCAGCATGGGATGACAAAGTAAAATATTACAATGAAATGTGCAAGGAGTTGGAGTCAGAAAATAAAAACGGCTGAACTAGCTCAGCATATCTTAAGCTCAAGGAACTGAAGAACAAATTCAAACCTAGAGTTGCTACAATCAAGGATGCTTTAGGTAGAATATTAAATGATCCAGGAAGTATTAAAAGAAGATGGAAAGAATATACTGAATCACTGTATCAAAAGGAATTGGCAGACAAAGAAGAATTTCATGAAACAAGATATGAGCAAGAGCCTATGGTGTTGAAGGAAGAAGCCCAGGCTGCTTTGAAGGAAATAGCAAAAAAATAAGGCCCCAGGAATAGATGGTATACCAATTGACATATTGCAGGTAACAGATGCTGCCCTGAATGTGCTCACCAGGTTGTGCCAAGAAATCTGGAGAACAACCACTTGGCCAACTGACTGGAAGAGATCTATATTTGTTCCCATTCCAAAGAAGGGTGATCCAACAGAGTGTGGAAACTATAGAAAAATATCATTGATTTCACATGCAAGCAAGATTCTACTGAATATTATCAGAAAATGACTGGAAGAGCACATAGGTAGAGAACTGTCAGAAGTCCAGGCTGGATTTAGAAGAGGTCGTGGTACTAGAGATATTGTAGCTAATGGTAGATGGATCGTGGCTGAAAGCAGGGAATACCAGAGCAATGTGATCTGTGCTTCATTGATTATGCAAAGGCTTTTGACTGTGTAGATCATAACAACCTGGGGCTGACTATCAGAAGCATGGGAATCCCAGAACACTTGATCGTGCTAATGAGAAACCTATACTTGGACCAAGAGCCAGTCATCAGAACGGAGCAAGGAAACACTGCACGGTTCAAAATTACGAAGGGCGTATGCCAGGGATGTGTCCTGTGTCCATACCTTTTCAACCTGTATGCAGAGCAGTTATCTGGGAGGCTGGGCTCTATGAGGAGAAATGTGGGGTCAGGATTGGTGGAAGATCCATCGACAATCTGCGTTATGCATATGACAACCCTGCTTGCTGAAACTGAGGAGGACCTGAAGTGCTTGCTGCCGAGGGTCAAGGACTACAGCCTTCAGTATGAATTGAGGCTCAATGTCAAGAAGACAAAGATTTTCACCACTGGACCTATTGGCAGCAACAGGATGGATGGTGAAGAGATTGAGATTGTTCACAGCTTTAGTCTGCTTGGCTCCACAGTCAACACTCTTGGCACCAGTAGTCAGGAAATGAAAAGACGTATTGTGGTGGGAAAGTCTGCTGTTAGGGAGCCTTCCAAAGTTCTGAAGAGCAATGGTGTCTCTCTGGAGACTAAGGTGCATCTGATACAGGCCATGGTCTTTGCAATCACTTGTTATGCATCAGAGAGTTGGACAATGACTAGGGAGGATAGAAGGAGAATTGATGCCTTTGAGCTGTGGTGCTAGAGAAGAGTATTGAGTATTGAGTACCATAGACTGCTAGGAAAACAAACAGATTCATCCTGGAGAGGGTTAAACCAGGCTACTCCTTGGAGGCCAAGATTCTGAGGCTTTGTCTAACATACTTTGGACATGTAAGGAGGGACTGGTCCTTGGAGAGGGACATCATGCTTCGTAGAGTGGACGGACATCGCAGGAGAAGAAGGCCCTCTATGAGGTGGATTGATTCAATAACTGGGGTACTCAGGATGGGAGTGTCAGAGACAGTGCGATTGTCACAGTACAGAGCAGGGTTTAGGGCTGTTGTACATAAGGTTGCTATGAGTCGCAAGCCACTCGAAGGCACGTAACAACAAACAACAATATATTTCATGAGAACCCAATTTGTCTATGTTATTAGAAAGTTCTAAAACTTGTTTACTTACTTTCTCATAAGGACTATCATCCTGGGTTACATTGCTCAATTCCTCTGGAGTTGGAGGTAGAGGAAATTCATCCTTTTTTGTATCAGATTCACTATCAGATTTTCATCTGAAAAGGGTTTCTCTTCTAACTTTTCAAACATCTTCTCTTCAGATTGTTTTGGTTTTAAAGCTAATGAGATCAAATCACATAGTGACCAAACTGAAACAGGAATCACATCTCCCTTTTGATAAACTTTCTAAAGGTGACAAAGTCTGTTTTCTCACTTTCGGCTTTAACCTCTTTTAATGTAATATCACTTAATTCAGATTCGTGCAAAAATTCAGCCATCTTTCTTTGCAAAGTTTTTGGATTATGAGTACAATCTTGTGCAGACATTTTTATTATTCTTTTCAAAGTCCTTACTGGCCAAAAATTAATAGGAGTCTGTTCTCTTTTTTTATGTGCTTTTCGTAAAGCTTGCACAGCATTTTGCCAAGTTTTTAAATTTAACTGAGCTTTATTTACTGATTTAAACCAGTAACAGTGTTTCTGCACATACTGAAACAACGGCAAAAATGACCTTTCTCTTACTTTTGCCCCTGAGCTCTTAATTCTTTCAGTAATATAATATACTGAGTTTCAGAGGGTGGGCTGTTCACCATGCCTCTTTTTTTGTTGCTACTTCTTCTGAATTTTTTAAATAAGTTATTAAACTTCAGAGATTTCTCATTAAATCTTTATACAAAAAATTCAAGTGGTGAAGAAAACCTCATAAAATCTTTGCTTGGCTCCATGGTCAACACCCTTGGCACCAGCAGCCAGGAAATAAAAAAAAAGTATTGCGATGGGAAAGTCTGCTGTTAGGGACCTCTCTAAAGT
>NW_006399971.1:3312905-3315160 GCF_000299155.1 Elephantulus edwardii
TTAGGGCTGTTGTACATAGGGTCGCTATGAGTCGCAAACAACTCTACGACACATAACAACAACTTCTACCTCTAAATTTCTAGCAAAATTCAGGGTTTGAGGATTTCTTTATGATCCTACCTTTAATTTTCCTGAAAGTTGCATTTACCCTGAGCAAATTCCCCTTCAGTTTCCTCATATATTAATTATGAGAAAAACACCAAAAATGTATAAGTAAACAGAGATAAAGGGGTGGGGGTGGGGCAAGCAGTTTGAACCCAGCTTTCCTGTGTCTTTATTGAAAATTGCCAGGGAGCAAATCACAGAGAATTCTATGCAAATGAAGCTAAGCTCTTTCTGTTGAAACCTTTCCGCTTGACTGAGGAGGAAGAGGTTAACAAATACAATCCAAGAATTGTGTAAATGCTTAAGGCCTGCCTTGGTGCTTCAGGGAGAACTCCAGTTTGTATCTGAGCCTCCCTCATATCCTGATATAGCATTTGGTTTTTCATTAATATTTAATTGAAATTTGGCTTCCCACAGCTGGACAATGGTAAGGATGATGGAGAATTGGTGCCTTTGAGCCACAGCTCAATTTTCTGGAAAAGAGTATTGAATATACCATGGACTGCCAGGAGGTAAAATAAGTTCATCCTGGAGAGGGTGAAACGAAGCTGCTCCTGGGAAGCAAGGATTCTGAAGCTTCGTTTGACATACTTTAGGCATGTTGCAAGGAGGGACCAGTCCTTGGGAAGGGACATCATGCTTGGAAGGGTGGAGAGACAGTGCTAAAGAGGAAGACCCTTGATGAGATGGATTGATTCAGTGCCCGTCATAAATGGAGATAGGTGTGCCAGAGGAAATAAGGTTGGCACAGGATAGAGAAGGGTTCAGAATGGTCACTATGAGTCACAAGTGACTCGATGGCACAAAACAACAACATTATGCTTAAGATGCTTAGTGTATTTAGAAGTGTTTGATTTTTTTTTTAGGCATAGAAAGGCATGTCGTTGCTATTGGTAGGTGATATCAAGACAACTATGACTCATGGCCAACCTATGAACAATAGATCTGAACACTTTCCGGTCCTGTGCCATCCTCAGCATCTCTAACACACTTGAATCCATTACTGCAGTCACTGTGTCAATTCATCTTCTTGATGGTCTTTCTTTTTTTTGGTTTGACCCTTCACTTGTATAGAAAGGTATAGTCTATATTATACATGAAAAATATTTGATTGATGTTAAATACAAACTGTACCTGACTGTTCCCATTTACATACAAACTCAGTGACAGAGATAAGTATGAACTCAGTAACCCGAGAACTACTTATATATGGCTTGCTATAAAAACACTTAAAACTTATTTTCATGAGTATTTTTAAAGAAGCTTTCCAAACAACAAGTATCCATCCTATTAAGCACTAGTTCAAAAAGGCTTGCAGTAATGGGCCTGTTGTCCTGCTTCAGAAAAGTCACAGGAAAAATAGACCAGAACAGTCACCATGAGTCAGAATTGTAAGAATTTCCTAAATTAAATCCCTATATGAAAGTTCCTAGATAAATGAATGCAATTGTTGTTGTTGTTATGTGCCATTGAGTCATTTGCGACTCATAGCTACTCTATGTACAACAGCCTTAACCGCTGTTCTATCCTGTGCAAACCTCACCGTCTCAAACACATTAATTCCCATCCCTCCACTCACAGAATTGAGCCTTCTCATCCAGGGTCTTCCTCTCCTATGCTGGCCCTCAACTCTCCCAAACATAATGTCCCTCTCCAAGGACCAGTCCCTCCTTGCAACATGCCCAAAGTATGTCAGATTAAGCTTCAGAATCTTTGACTCCAGGGAACATTCCGGCTTTACCCTCTCCAGGACAAACCTGTTTGTACTCCTAGCAGTCCATGGTATATTCAACACTCTACTCCAGAACCATAACTCAAAGGCATCAATTCTCTTTCTATCATCCCTATTCACTGTCCAATTTTCCTATGCATAGCACATAATTGCAAAGACTATAGCCTGGATCAGGCACACCTTAGTCTCCAGGCCGACGTCATTGCACTTCAGTACTCTAGAGAGAACCCTCACAGCTGACTTTCCCAATGCAATTCATCTCCTGACTTCCTGGTTGCTGTTACCAAGAGTGTTGACTACGGAACCAAGTAAAGTACACTGTTAACTATTTCAATCTCTTCACCATCCATACTGATGCTGCCAATTGGCCCAGTGGTGAGAATCTTTGTTTTCTTGATATTGAGCTTCAATCCATATT
>NW_006399971.1:3315840-3342611 GCF_000299155.1 Elephantulus edwardii
ACAACTTAGTGAGCACATACAGGGCAGCATCTGCTTGTTGAAATAAATCAATTGGTATGCTGTCAACATCTGGAGCCTTGTTTTTTGCCAATTCCTTCATAGCAACTTGAACTTCCTCCTTCATCACCATGGGCTCTTGCTCATATGTTATTTCGTGAAATTCCTCTGTGTATCAAATTTCAAAACCATCTCATGAACAGGTTTGAGGCCTTGAGCACCAATAAGCGTAGACCAAATGAGCTCTGGGAGGATATCAAGAAAATCGTCCGTGAAGAATGCAAAAGATCATTACAAAGAAAAGACCAAGATGGATGTCAGATGAGACTCTGAGTATTGCATTAGAGCGCTGAGAAGGAAGAAATCAAGAAATCAAAGAGCTGAACAGAAAATGTCAAAAGACAGATCAGGACGACAAAACAAGATACTGTAATGAAATGTGCAGAGAGCTGGAGTCAGAAAATCAAAAGGGCCAGACTTGCTCAGCGTTTCTTAAGCTGAAGGAGTTAAAAAACCAAATTCAAGCCACGGGTGACAATACTTAAAGATGGTATGGGTAGAATGTTGAATGATCCAGGAAGTAACAAAAGAAGATGGAAGGAGTACACAGAGTCACTGTGTCAGAAGGAATGGCTGACACAGAGGAATTTCAAAAAATACCATATGAGCAAGAGTTCAAAGTATCTTATTTTAAAATCTTTTAAAAATTTGAAGAAACCTACAACCAGGAGAGGATAAAAATAGATGAATGGGACCTTCTAAGAATTAAATCCCTATGCACATTCAAAAACTTCTCCAACAGGGTAAAAAGGAAAAAAAGGTAAAATGGCTGGGAAAAACTATTTGGTAATGACATGTCTGATAAGAGACATAGAAACAATTTAGAGAATACTCCAGTACTTCAACAAGATAAACAACCCAGTTGCAAAATGGGCACAAGATATGAACAGATACTTCACCAAAGAAGACATTCAGATGGCAAACAAACAAATGAAGAGAGATGCAAATCTAAACAACTATGAGATATCATCTTATCCCAGTTACGATAGCAAAGTTCAACAGGGCAGTAAACAACAAATGCTGGCAAGGCTGTGGAGAAAGTGAAACTCTTATTCACTGTTGGTGGGAGTTTAAAATGGTGCAACCACTATGGAAGCCAGTATGGTGCTTTCTCAAAAAGTTGAAAATAGAAATACCATTTGACCCAGCAATTAATTCCACTACTGGGAATATACCCTAAAGAAACCAGAACTGCCACCCAAACAGATATATGCACACCTAATATTATTGCTGCTTTGTTGACAATAACAAAGAGTTGTCACAAAAAGAGAAATACTGCATAATGCCACTATTATAAAACAGGACATGGGGGTTAGGGGGTAATGAAGAAAAAAGAGGATAAATAATGTATACAGCATTGAAACAGATGAGGGAGAGAACTGCATAAAAGGAATATGTGATTAGGTATTATTCTCATAACAAGAGTCTAGAATAAGAGCTGCATAGTAAAGTGGACCTGAAAGGGGGAACTGTGTAACAATGAAAGAATTTTTTCCAAAGGAAAAAAGCAAACTGGGGGTGGCGGGGGAAGGAAGGGCAGGGAGAAAAATGTGCAATAATGAATGAATGGAAATCCAAGTCTTCTATAAACTTTCATTAAAATCTCAATAAAAAATTGTATACAACTCTGACTTATCATTTTTAAGAAGTATTCATGTTTAATAAAAGATTACGATAACTAAAATATTATGTCAAGTTCTGACACAATTTTTAGACTGAGAAATAAGTCTTCACCAGAGTAAAAAAATATTACTTATGGAAAAAAATAATATAGGAACAGTTGGCATTAAGAAAAATAAAAATGTCTAATTCATATGCATTGAAGTATGTTAGTTGAAACAGGAGTAATGGGCAGATCTCTCTGGGCTAGTTCCACAGTTAGATGACTGGGAACTTAAGACTATAGATCCATTTTCTGAATTAGCAATGAGGTTACAGATACTCAGAAGAAAGCTTCACAAGTTCATAAACCCTCTCAAAAAAGGTCTTAATTTCCTTAGAAAGGATATAAAAATTAAGGCAGAGGAATATGAAAGTAATAATCCACATCTGTGTACATCTTGGCCATTTCTCAGAAACTTTTAAATATTTTTTATATTTCTGATACTCATATAATCATCTTGAATGGTGAGCAGGTTTTATTCATTCCAATTAGGTATTTTCTCCCATAAACATCAAAGTATGCCAAGAAAAGTTTACTCTTGAATCTAGTATTTATGTATTACAAAAACAATGAAAAGTTTTTTTTAAAAAATGTTATTCTGATTTAGTTTTAGAAATTACATTAGATGTTTATTTTCAGAATCCATCCTTCACAGAGAAGACAAATTTCTGAAGTCCATTCTTCGACTCTTCTGGGATTCCTGTTTACTGAGCAACAATTTTAGTTGAGAGAGCTGTTTCTTCATTTTGTTCATATTATTGAAAGAAGAGAAAGTGGGTGTTGACTGTTGAGATGTAGGTGTTCTGAGAATCAATGCTGAACTCTTCCCTGTGGAACCAAACCTATCATGGTTTGGGTTTGCAGAATTTGAAATCTTTCTCTAGAGTGTCTTCAGGGAAGATTGAAGAGTGCTAGGATTGTTTGTCAGTGATGATAGAAAGCGTCTACTTTTACCATGATGCTTAACTGTCCTGTTGCACCTTTTTCAAGTAACCAACATAGACTGTTGGAGTCTCTCTCTACTTTTCCACGAGTTTTATTTCTTTAAAAGTGAGTGTAAAAAGAAGTCTCTGTATTTGGGGTGTCATTTTGAGCTTGGATTTGAGACACACTCTAGAGTTACCCAACACCAGCAACGGAAACAGTGGGGACATGTTTCTTCAAAAGTGCTCTTAGTATCTTGTGATGAACTGTAGGTCTAGCTGCAAGAGCACAGAAGAACTTCTAAAGAAGACTTTTGATAACCTTGTTCCAAAAGCTTTCAGGGACCTTGCTCATCTGGCATTTACAACACGGCCAGTTCCCATATCCTGAACATCATTGATTATTATGGATTTTTATAACATTTTCCAATCAGGTTGATTACACAATAGAAACCATTATTTTTATTTGCTCATAAGCTCTTCACACCTTTACTGATCTCTATGATTTCCCTGGCAAATCTATTCTGGGTTTCATCTCATCATCAAAGTGACCACATAGGGGCGCTGTTGCCCTGTCAACATGCTATACACATATCCTCTCCTCAGAGACCCAGTTTCGAGTTTTGAGCCCAGACCACAAAATTCTAAGTAGATTTTGGTAAAAGATAGCAATACTCCGAGGTGGAGATTCTGGTTTTAAGATTTTGTTCACGTCTCCAGTTTGGTATTTTGTCCGTTTTCAAACACTCGGGAGAAAGACCGGATCCCACAAAAAGTTGTGTGTCCCCTGTCCCCCCGCCTGTGGAGATGGGCTCACAGTCCCCGGAACTCTTAGGGATCATCTGGGTGCAGATCCCCTCCCACCTCCCCTTCTAGGATTGAGGGAACCCCAGGGTCTTCGTGCAGCTGTCCCCAGGCCTAGAGCGGACCCAGAGTCAAGGGTCCTGGGGAAGTGATCGCGGCCACCTCCAGAACTGCAGAACCTCAGAGAACCTGGAGAACCCGTCTGCGTGGTGCCGATGTCCACGGGGTTCCCTCTGATCAGTGTCCCGGGGTGCTCCTCTCACACCCTTTTGGGGGAGCTGCGGTGAGAACTCTCCCAGAGCGTGTGCGGTACAAGCACTAGGCGGCATGCTGCGCGGTTTCCCTGTGTCTGGAGCCTGAGAGCCCCGCAGGGTCGCAGGGTCGGGTGTGGACCCCTCAGGGCTAAGTGATTGTGCTGGAGACTGAGAGGAAGGATCCCCAGACCAGTAAGGTTTCTTTTGGTGTCTGCCTCTTGCTTTTGTGAAGGAGCTGCAATCTCCAGCCTCCTTTCTACTCCCGCATAGCTTGATGCTTCTAGCTGAGCTCTTTCAGCCCGCCCCCTCCCGCAAAGTCTGAGCTCAGTCAAGCCCCTCAAGTCCCAGGCTCCTGAAGATTCCCAGGAATGAGGTGTCAGGATTGAGGAGTGATGAAATCTGGATCAGCACCCACCCTGGGCCAGTTAGGGGCCACGTTTTAAGAGAAAACAGGCTCAAAAGAGTGTGGGTTTGAGAAAACAGGCTCAAAAGAGTGTGGGCTTTGAGCAGAGATCTTGAGGAAGGCGCAAGATAATGCAACGATCAGATCTGTTGTTCATTGGACCACTATGAGTTATAGTATATTGACTGCATCCAACAAGAATATGGTGAGTGGTAAAGTCTAGATTCCAACCTATGCCTGTCTGACCTAAGCATACCTACAGGCACCACCTTAAAATCTCACTGCAATTTCTGTGGAAGCGAGTGATGCTTCTTTTTATAAAAAAAAAAAAAATTAAATTTCTTTGCCACGACAAGATAAAGATAAACAAGTCAGCTGCAAAATGGGTACAGGGTATGAACAGACACTTTACCCCAGAAGACATTCGGATTGGTGAACAAACACATAAAGAAATGTTCAAAATCCCTAGCTCCAAGAGAGATGCAAATCAATACAACTATGAGATATCACCTCACCCCAGTTACAATAGCCAGGTTCAACAGAACAGCAAACAACAAATGCTGGTGAGGTTGTGGAGAACCTGGAACTCTTATTCACTGTTGGTGGGAGTGTAAAATGGTGCAGCCACTATGGAGGGCAGCATGGCACTTTCTCAAAAAGTTGGAAATAGAAATTCTATTTGTTTGTTGATGGGCACTTAGGTTGTTTCCAACTCCTTGCTATTGTGAACAAAGCTGCAATAAACATGGGTGTGCATGTATCTGCTTGGGTGTCAGTTATGGTCTCTTCGGGGTATATTCCCAGTAGTGGTATTTCACCCTGAAACCCACAGCGTCCCTTTTCAGCAGGAAGTAGCTAAGAGAATCCCCTTTTCCTTATGAATCAGGGTGAAGTCTGTCTCAGGGAGGAATGACAGGGAATGGCAAGGGACACACTGAAAAAGGAGATTAATCAGAACTGGCTTTGACAAGCACTGTGGCAATTGGACAATTAAAACAGACATGGGGGGGAAAGAAGAACGAACTGGGGAGGAGGGTGGAGAAAACAGTGCAACAATGAATGAATGAAAACCTAAAATATCTATAAAAGTTCATTAAAACTAATAAAATTTAATAATTAACAAAATCACACAGAAAAAAAAGAAATTCTATTTGAAGGGAGCTCTGGTGACCTAGTGGCAAGAAGCTACACTGCAATCCCAGAGGTACACAGCTTGAATCCACCAGTTGCTCTGTTGGAGAAGGAGGGGCAATCTCCTCCTCCTTCTGTACCAGTCAAATCTAATTTGATGGCACACACTAAAAAAAAAAAAAAAAAAGAAAGAAATACGATTTGACCCAGCAATTCCACTACTGGGAATATTCCCTAAGGAAACCAGAACTGCCAACCAAGCGGATATATGCACACTCATGTTTATTGTTGTGTCATTCACAATAGTAAAGATATGGAAACAACTCATGTGTCCATCAACAAACAAATGGACAGAGAAGCTGTGGTATATATTCACACAATGGAATACTATGCAGGACTGAAAAAATTAACTCAGGACCCTGGAGGACATTATAGTGAGTGAAATATCTCAGTTACAAAAGGACAAATAGTACACAAATGCCAGTGCATAATGCCACTGTTGTAAAACAAGACTGACATCTGGACTGGGGTGAACCTAAGAAAGAGGGGATAAAATAATGTACACTGCATTGAAACAGATGAGGGAAAGAATTGCTTAAAAGGAATATGTGATTACGTATTATTTGTATGACAACAGTCCAGAATAAAAGCTGTATAATAAAATGGACAGGGATGGGGGATTTTATAACAATGAGAGAATTTTTTTTTTCCAATGAGAAAAGTGAACTAGAGGTGGCAGGGAGGAAAATGTGCAACAATGAATGACTGAAAATCCAAGTTCTCTGTAAACTTTCATTAAAATCTTGGTAAAATAAAAAAAAATCATCTTAAGAATAAGTTTGAAGCATTGAACACCAATGATCAAAGACTAGATGACTTATAAGATGATATTAAGTATGTTATCCTTGAAGAGAATAAAATTTCACTACAAAGACAGAAGAGAAAGAGACCATGAATATTGCGCCACTACATCAAGAAGCTAAAAGAAAGGGAAGTGATACAGAAGGAAAAGAGTTGAACAGAAAATTTCCAAAGACAGTCCAAGAGGACAAAGTAAACTATTATAATAGAATGTGCACGGACCTAGAATTGAAGAATAAAAAGGGAAGAACTTGCTCTTCCTTCAGTGTTTCATCAAATAAAACTTTTAAATTTGACTCTGTCCCAGGCCTTCAGTCATATTCAGTAGATTGAAGCTCAACTTCAAGAAAACAAAGATTCTCATCACTGGGCCGATTGGCAGCAAGATGGTAGATGGTGAAGAGATTGAGATTGTTAACAGCTTCAGCTTGTTTTGCTTCACAGTCAACAATCTTGGTACCAGTGGCCAGGAAATCAAAAGATGAATTGCATTGGTAAAATACGCTGCCAGGGACCTCACCAGAGTACTGAAGAGCAGTGATGTCATTCTGGAGACTAAGGTACACCTGATCCAGTCCATGGTCGTTGTACTTACTTGCTATACATCAGAAAGCTGGACAATGACTAAGGATGATAGAAGAAGAACTGATGCCTTTGAGTTGTAGTGCTGGAAAAGAGTATTGAATATACCACAGACTACTAGGAGGACACACAGGTTCATTTTGGAGAGGATGAAACCAAGCTGCTCCTTGGAGGCAAGGATTTTGAAGCTCAGTCTGACACACTTTGGGCATATTGCAAGGAGGGACCCGTGGCATGTTGCAAGGGTGGAGGGACAGCACAATAAAGAAGACTCTGGATGAAATGAATTGACTCAGTGATTGTGGTAATGCTGGTAGGTGTGTCAGAGACAATGAGGTTGCTCAAGAAAGAGTAGGATTCAGGGCCGTTGTACACAGGGCTGCTGTGAGTCACAAGTACCGGTCTCTGTCAAGTTATGCCTTGTCATGGTCTCCCACAGTCAAGTTAGCTTTCTTTTATGTTGACCTCACAGTTGTTTGTGATGTAGAAGGTACTGGTGAACTATGGGTCTGTAGTTGAGGCAGCTAGATACCACATCTCTAGAAGGGCTAAGAGTAGTGAGTAGAATCACAAAGAGTCATTTAACATACACATTTCCATGTGGCTGTGTGGTCAGTTCTAAGGTAAAGCATAGGAAAGTAAAAAAAAATCCTAGCACCACAGGAGGCATCACTCCTTGATTGATTTAAAAACTTATAACACAACCATAATAATAAATAAAAAAAATCAAAACAGCATGATACTGGCTACATGCTACAGACATATTGTTATTGTGTACTGTCAAGTTAGAATTCACCCATAGCTGACCCTCTGATGAATTTTCATAGGCAATAATCACACGGGAGGTGATTGTCCATCATTCTTGTATGGAGAAATTGGTGGATTTGAACTGTGTGCCTTTGCTATTGCAGCACAGCTTCTTACCAGGCCACCAGAGCTCCCCTACAGATAAAAAGAACAATAAAATAGAGTCAAAATCCAGAAATTAATCCATCCATCCACAGTCAATTTGTCTTTGTCAAGGAAGCAAACTCCATTAATTGAGGAAACAATAATAGCCTCTTTAAGAAATAGTGCTGGCATATTAAAAGAATCTATTATGATCATGAAACAACATATGAGCAAGAGCCTATGGTGATGACAGAAGAATTTCAGGTTGCTTTGAAGGAAATGGCAAAAAATAAGGCCCCAGGAATAGATGGTATACCAATTGACATATTTCAGCTAACAGATGCTGCCCTGGACGTGCTCACCAAATTGTGCCAAGAAATCTGGAGAACAACCACTTGGCCAACTGACTGGAAGAGATCTATATTTGTTCCCATCCCAAAGAAGGGTGATCCAACAGAGTGTGGAGACTATAGAACAATATCATTGATTTCACATGCAAGCAAGATTCTACTGAAGATTATCCAAAAACGACTGGAACAATCAGAAATCCAGGCTAGGTTTAGAAGGGATCATGGTACTAGGGATATTGTAGCTGATGTTAGATGGATCTTAGCTGAAAGCAGGGTATACCAGAGGAAAGTATATCTGTGTTTCATTGACTATGCAAAGGCATTTGACTGTGTGGATCATAACAAACTGTGGCTGACTCTGAGAAGAATGGGAATCCCAGAACACTTGATTGTGCTAATGAGAAACCTATACCTGGATCAGGAGGTAGTCGTCAGAACACAGCAAGGAAACACTGCATGGTGCAAAATTGGGAAGGGCGTATGCCAAGGATGTGTCCCCTCTCCCTACCTTTTCAACCTGTATGCAGAGCAGATTATCCGGGAGGCTGGGCTCTATGAGGAGAAATGTGGCATCAGGATTGGTGGAAGATCTATCAACAATCTGCATTATGCAGATGACACAACCCTGCTTGCTGAAACTGAGGAGGACCTGAAGCACTTGTTGCAGAGGGTCAAGGACTGAAGCCTCCAATATGGATTGAGGTTCAATGTCAAGAAGACAAGGATTCTCACCACTGGGCCAATTGGCAGCATAAGGATGGACGGTGAAGAGATTGAGATTATTCACAGACATATTGCCATGGGAAAGTCTGCTGTTACGGACCTCTCCAAAGTACTCAAGAGCAATGGTGTCTCTCTGGAGACTAAGGTGCATCTGTTTTAGGCCATGGTCTTTGCAATCAGTTGTTATGCACCAGAGAGTTGGACAATGACCAAGGAGGACAGAAGGAGAATTGATGCCTTTGAGCTATGGTGCTGGAGAAGAGTATTGAGAGTACCATGGACTGCTAGGAAAACAAACAGATTCATCCTGGAAAGGGTTAAACCGGGTGGCTCCTTGGAGGCAAGGATTCTGAGGCTCTGTCTAACATACTTTGGACATGTTGTACAGAGAGACCAGTCCTTGGAGAAGGACATCATGCTTGGGAGGGTGGAGGGACAGCTCAGGAGGGGAAGGCCCTCTATGAGGTGGATTGACTCAGTGACTGGGGTAATTGGGATTAGAGTGTCAGAGACAGTGCAATTGGCACAGGACAGAGCAAAGTTTAGGGCTGTTGTACATAGGGTTGCTATGAGTCGCAAGCGACTTGACGGCTCATAACAACAACAACAACAACAACAACAACAACATTATGATCTAGTGGAATTCATACCAGGAATTCAGGGATATTTCAACATAACAAATACCATTACTGTAATGTAATGTATCACATCAACAAAACAGAGTACAAGAACCACACATGATCCTGTTAATTGATGCAGATAAAAGCTTCAGACAAGACTCCAACACTCATTCCTTATGAAAACACTCAGCCAAATAGGAATAAAGGGAAATTTCCTCAACTCTGAAAAGCATATATACAAAACCAAGAGCCAACATCATTCTCAATGGAGAGAGACTAAAAACATACCTTGCATGATTAGTGATCAAGCAAGGATGTCCACTGTCACTCACTCCTATTATACACTGTATTGAAAGTTCTAGCCAGCAATATTAAATTTGTATTGGAAAGACTTGCTAGGGCAATATGGCAAGAGAAGGAAGAAAGAGGCATCTAGATTAGCAAAGATGTGGTGAAACTGTGATTGTATGTAGATGACATGATAATGTACATAGAAAACTCCAAAGACTCAATAAAAACTGTTAAACCTAGTAGACCAATTTAATAGAGTGACAAGATACATGATCAAAATATAAATATCAGTGGAATTTCTCTAAAACAACAAGGAAAATATAGAAAAGGAAGCTAAGAAAGCAATACCATTTATAACAGCTAACCACAAGATGTAATATTTAGGAATAAAGCTAACCAGAGACACAAAAGAACTTTAAAAAAAAAAAACCAACAAAATACTACCTTAAGAAACAGTAAGAGATCTAACTAAATGGAAAAATATTCATGGATGGAAAACAACTATGAGATATCATCTCACCCCAGTAAAATTAGCAAAATTTAACAGATCATAGTGCTGCATATTGTAGAATGGGACTGACATCAAGGTTGGGGTGAGACTGAGAAAAATTGGATAAATTATGTATATTGCATTGAAACAGATGAGGGAGGGAACTGTTTGAAAGAGATATATGACTGGGTATCATAGCTATGACAAGAGTTCAGAATGAAGGTTGCATAGTGGATTGTACGCAGGGCCGAGGGGTGTAGGGGATTCTATACCAATGAAATAATTTTTCTTTTACTTTTCAAAGAGGAGTGAACTGGAGGGGAAGGGTAAGCAGGGAGAAAAATGCAACAATGAATGTATGGAAATCCAAAATCTCTGTAAACGTTCATTAAAATTAATTTAAAAAAGAAATAAAGCAAAAAAAAAAGAAGTCACTGAAAATAAGCAGAAACAGGTGGAAATATCTTTGAATAACTGGAATATGAAATGTACAAAGTATGAATGCAATGAAACTGAATGTTGTAAAAAAGGAAATGGAACACATGAAGATCAATATTCTAGGCATTAGTGAACTGAGATTGACTAGTATGGGCCCCTTTGAATTAGACAATCATATGGTCTATTAGGTTCCTGGCTGGCTGGCTCCTCCCAGCGTCTTGGGAAGCTCTCCTTGCCAGAAGGAAGGAGCATGGTGGTGAGAGTGCAGGAATCGTGGCAAGCTTTTGGAATTGACTGCTTTTCTGGGAATGTGTTGACGTGCAGGTTTGCTCTGTTCCCAGAGTGAGGCTTGCCTCTGGAAACTCTATGTACGAACAGTCTTCCTGTCAAACATTCTTCTAGGTGGTATAGCACTGGTCTGTGCATTGCTGTACAGAGGTAACTCGTGGTTGCTGTGATGCTGAAGCCTGTGACAGTGATGTGCCAATCGTGGTAATGGGCACCCATGGTGGACAGTGTTGGCTGTAGCTTCCCGACTAAATCAAGCCTGGAAGCAGGAGAGGCATCCACTTCTGAAATGGCTTGCCTCTGGAAACTCTATGTATGAACAGTGCTCAGGCTGTTCATTCATAGGGTCGCTATGAGTCATCTACGACTGGACAGCATCAAACAACAACAATGGTCTATTAAGCTAGGAATGAAAAATTGAGAAATAATAGTGTTACATTCATAGTTAAAAGACAATTTCAAGATTTATCTGAAAGCGTAATGTTGTGAGTGATAGGATACTTATCCACACACATACAAGGAACTTCTGTTAATACAACTATTATTCAAATATATGCACCAACAACTAAAACAAAAGAAGAGGAAACTGAAGATTTCTACCAATGTTTGCATTCAAAAATTGACCAAACATGTAATTAAGGTGCATTAATACTTATTGGTAACTAGGAATCAAAAGTTGTAAACATACCTTTGGAAACCCACTGGAGGGTCAGCTATGGGTTGACTCTGACTCCATGACACACTACAACAACAATGATACTTCTTTTGGTAAATGTAAATTGTTCAATGACTATCATATTCCATGCCTTCATGGTTGCAAATTAGTTGAAAAAATTGTCCCTTTCTTTGACTCTGTTAAAAAGGAAACATCAAACCCAATACTATTATATTCCAACACATGGGAACTACTCATTGTCAGAGAAGAACTGTGCTCCATATTTGGTGGATTTTTTTTGTCCTTTTTCTGGTTTTACATTTTTTTATTTTATATTAGTTTGTATTCAAAGTTTGTATACATTGTGTTTCACACTATTCTTCATTAATATTGCTTCATATGGTTTTGTATGGTTGGTTTGTCAGAAACAGAACACTGTACTTTTTGTTGTATCAGAACCTTAGAAATTGACTTCTGTATCCATTATTTTAGCTCCTGTTGAGGGCATAGTCTTCAGCTACCTTAACTGTAGACACATAGTTTGGTAAATCATTAACAAATGTGGATCCAATTTAAGATAGTGCTTTCCACACTGTGAAAAGCAGTGGTGGAGAGAGGCTGGAAAGACTGTGGCACAGCTGTGAAGTAACTGTGACAAGGTGTAACCAGAGGAACCTTGGATATGGAGCCACAGTTAAAAATTTTGCTTGATGAATGATTGAATGAAAAACTGACTTTTAACTGCTCTGAGATACAGTTTGCTGAATGATAGGGGAAACCAGAGGTTTATTTGTGCTGCTGAACTGAACCTAGACTTTCACTTGTTGACTGAGAAGCTGTTTGAAATAATTAAGCAACTGTGACTTGTTAATCTGTCTTGGGTCTGCTGGACTAAACTTGGACCTGCATTGTGTGATATTCTTTGCCTTGCACGCTCTATGCCTCACTCCTCTCTAATCCCAACCTGTTTCCCCACAACTGTTGGGGGAGAGGAATCAAAACAAAGAACGAAAACTAATTTCTCACCCTAGTCAATCCAACCCAGATCTTGCTCTATCAATTTTGTAACTAAAAACTTTTCTCATGTTAAAAAAAAAGTTGTAAATAAAAAAAAGGTTCTAAATAATGAGGAAGGAATAGTAGCAAAAACCTAGAGACTTGGTGATAGAAATGAGACTGGACATGTGATAGAAATGAGGCTGAACATTGAATAATTGAATTTTGTACATCCAATGACTTAAACATTGCAAATATATATTTTTAAAAAAATCCCACAAAAGACAACTTTACATATGAACATCACTTGATGGACTGCACAGATATCAGATTGAATACATCTCTAGAGGGAATCATTGGAGAAGCCAGTATCAACAGTCAAAACTAAACTATGTGCTAACTGTGGAACAGGTCATCAATTACTCATATGTAAGTTCATACAGAAGTTAAAGAAAATTAAAAGAAATCCACAATAACCAAATTACGAATTTGAGTCTATCCCTCTTGAATTTAAATATCACCTCCAGAATAGGTTTGAGACCTTGAACACTAATGATTGAAGCCAGATGAGTTGTGCAATGACATCAGTTGCCCTGTTATGTAAATAGCAAAAAGAGGGAAACAACCCATAATTGACATGTTGATGGATAAAATATGTTACATACACACAATGGAACAATATGCAGAGTTAATGAATAACAAGTAATTTGCTAAACACTCAGAATCAATGAATCTGGAGGACATGTTGAACGACAAGTCAGTCACAAAAGGATAAAAACGGTATTAGCTTACTATTACAAAAAGCTATGGAATGTTTGAGAGAGCTCTGCTGTCCTAAGGGTAAGAAGCTCCACTGTTAACACAAAGGCTTGTGGTCTGAATCCACAGTTGCTTTGTGGCAGAAATATAGGCAATCTCCTCCTGTGTGATTTACTGTATCAAAAAATCTGTTATAGGGTCAGGTATGAATTGGCTTCAATTTGATAGCACATAACAAGAACAACAACAACAAGAAGGAAAGTTTAACACACACAGCCAAACATTCCTGATGGTTACCAAAGAGGAGAGGAGAGTAAGAGGAGAGAATCTCCCCCATCCCCAGTAATAGATAATAGTATACATTGTAGGATGATTTTGTAGGATGATTTAATTTAGCATTGTAATAGAACTACTCTTACAATCAGATTCTGGGTTTTGTTTTCAGCAACATCAGCTCTGTTGCAAGAAAGAAAACTTATATTTTTGACACAATTGGAAATTTTGAGGTCTTTTAAGTGATTCTTGAGCTGTTATTGCTCAGAAGTTATTACCTCTTTATTACAAAACTGTTAGTTTAAGTAGGTCGATTCAATCCAATTCTCTAAATTCATAATCCTGACAAAACTGTAGAAAATTTTCAAACATATTATTATTCCAAGCCTCATTTCTCCCTAATACCAGATCTATTGATGGTGAGATTTGCACATTAATGTTGCTAGTTTAAGCCATGAGTGATCAAATTTCTCTTAATTGAAAGAGGAAGAGCCATTATTATCTTTAAGACGAGTCAGACTTGAAAACAGTCTAGAAAACACCATCATAACTTTGTTTCTCTTTAATGTCCTAGATTCAGTTCTCTAGAGACTCAAAAGCAATAAAATATGTGTGCCTATAAACATGTACACAAGCACTGACACATACACATACATACTTACACATACACATACACTCACATATATATATGCAGTAATAGGAGGTAATGGGGAGAGAGAAAGCACGTGAGAGAGAGAGAGAGAGAGAGAGAGAGAGATTTATATCTCTCAAAGAAATGACTTAAGTATTTGTAGAGTTCCACCTATGTCATCAAGATTAAACAAACAAACAGCAAATTCACTTTACTGTTGTATAAATTTTGACTCATAGGTACCCTCTATCAGATTTTTGAGGCTGTAAATCATAATAAGAGAAGACTGTCCCCTTTTTCTCCCTCAGAGGAACTAGTGAGTTTTAATTTTCAGCTTTTAGATTGTCACAGCCTAAAGAACCTTATAAATCAGTTCTGTTCTGTCATATAGAGTCACTATGAGTTGGAATCCATTGGACAGCACACAAATCTTAATCCAGGGAGCTCCAATGGCAAAAATGGTTAGGTGCAGCTCAATTGCTGACTGAAATATTAGTGATTTAAATAGGCTGACCATTTGCTTCCTTGTAGATTAAAGTGAGAAAAACCCTGTGGGGAAATTCCATGGTATCTAATAACAATTTTAAGAAATTAGTTGTATGAAAATGAGAAGTGTGTGAATAAGTTAAATGGCATACCGGAAAATGTATGAAATTCTTTGAACTAGCCTCCTCCCACTTCTTAATGTTTCCCTCCATAAAACTTTCTATGTGTGAAAATATTACCAGAATTCACTACTATTGATATCATGTATTTTACTATTATTATTATTATTGTTGTTATGTGCCGTTGTGTTTGAACTGACATTTGATTGCCCATCTGGTTCCTGAGGAGCAGCTGGTGGATTTGAACCAAGTACCTTCTCATTGGCAGCAGATTCCTTACCGTAAGGTGACCTAAATCTCTTTTTTATTATTATTACATACCAAAACTCTATTCCTGAAACTAATTTCAAATATAGTCCTTCTTTTATTTTTCATTATTATTTGCCTGGGTCCCCCAACAATGTCAGGTATATCCTTTTCCCCCCTCTTTTAATTAATAAAATGTTGATGACCATTTAAATGCTACTTAAGTAGCTTGAGTGTGTCAGAGATTGTGAGGATGGCACAAGTTCAGATCTGTTGTTTATAGGGTCGCTATGAGTCATATTAGACTTTACAGCACTTAACGACAACAACAAGAAACATTTAATAAAATGCCTATTAACCTGGAAAGTTTAAAAGTTCAGTAGAAGTGTGGGAAAATAGGTTTTAACAATTCAGCTACTTCATCCCCCTTGCTACCTTCCTATTCTCTGGAGGATATCTCACTTTCTGCACTAATTGATCACCTTGGGGGGGCTTCATTCAGAGCAATTTCTGTAAACAAGTAATGGTAACTTATAGATTTGACACATGGGATCAACTTTCTTACAACATTTTGGGTACATACTATAACAACTGCCTGCAATGATAAACTTAGTCTTTTAGACTGGCAGAAAGAACTAGCCACCAGAAGTCTCAGATATATTCAATATAAATTTCCTTGTGATCCATTACAGGGTATTGTTTTTAAGTTAGAATGATATCTGTAAGATGATGTTTTATTTCTCCCTCTGAGGGGAGAAATTATGGAAGAAAAGATGATTATAATTTGTGTGTTTAAAGGACTTCTAGAAATGAAACAAGTTAAAACAGTTTGTGGTTGAAGCAGGACGAGACGAATAGGAACCAAAGGCAGGCACTGGTGGTTTTGCTGAGTTAAGATTTGTTTCCCTGGTTCCCGTTGTTGTGACAAATATGTTTTACACAGTGTGAAGTCTTGATTAATAGTCTTAATAAATAGAGAACACAGTTCTGTGTCTCGGCTGCTTTAGCAGTGGTTTGTTTATAACAGGGAAATAAAGACTTGTATATTTTAGAGAATTTTCCTTCTCTTGTCTCGAAGATTCAGATCTCTCACCCTACTCTAGGACTTTAAGTTGATGATAAAGGATATGACAAGAATTTGACTTTTAATATGTCAGACTGAGAAGTGTGTGAAGGTGAGTTGTAATCCTTTGCTTTCAATCTCTTTTGATGCCAAGTTTTCCCTGTGGAGGCTCGAAAAAATTGAGAGACAACTCTGCTCATAAGTGATCAATTCAGAACCTGTTTTGATAAGAAATGGGATTGTTAATGCTTTCAGGGTTTCAGGAGCTTGTTTTTCCCCTCTTCAATTAAAAAAACACACCCCAAAACAGTTCAATGTAAAAAGATGGTTTTGAGGATGGTCTTGCCTTTTTTCTTTCCATAAACCTCAGTGATATGGATTGGCAGTGGTTTTATTGAATGGCTAAACGCTCTAGCAGCTCTACCTCTGCTTCTCATTTTGCAAACCTTGAGTATCCGCTATATACCCGACACTGAGACAAAATATAAATGAATTGTATGCCGACCTGCCCAAGATAATATTTTATTCACCAACCAGCAGTATGATAAAGTTTAGAGAATAAGAGCTTTGTAACCAGTGAATTCTTAGTGAATTTTAGTTCTACTCTGTACTGGGAATGTGGCTTTGGCCTTAAGGCTAACTCTTCATGGAAGATTTATGGCTTTTTGCTTTATGAGATTGGTAGTAGTTAAAGCATCAGTGATTATATATCAAAACAAAATGTCATTGTGTATGTAAAGCACTTTGCACATTATCAGGCTTATATTATGTCCTCGAGAAACGTTGCCATTATTGTTGTTGTTACTATATGTAATTTTAAATAACTATATAATTATTATTGCTTTTCAAAATGATCTAGTTAATGGTACTTTCAATTTACTTCCACATATATGATATTTTATAATTTTCTAAGTAATCATATAGAGAACATATTACTGGTGTTATTCTTAAATTACAGAAAAATTAACTAAGCCCCAGAAAGGTTAAAGATCTTCCCAAGTCTGCAAATGTAGTAACCAGCTGAGTGAGGTTTTAAACAGAGGCTTCTTGATTTCATGTTCGGTATCTAGAGTGTCTAACTTTTCCAAGATTTTCCAACTGAGGTCATTAATTCAAGTAAGAATCATTTAGTACATTAATTAGGACAAGTCTATGATAATTAGAGATTCTTTGTTTAATCCAATTTCATCAGCCTCTTTCACAACATTCTCATAAATATATTATTTTTATTCTAGTTAATTCTGTTACCACTACAACTTTTCTGTCACCTCCTTATTCTTTCAGTGGAGCGTACGAGCTGTTCCTGTAGGGAAAAGACTGAGGAGAAAAATGTAAAGAAATTATAGCTGGTAGACTATCTTCTCTTTCACTCCTTTTATCTATTTGACAAACTTAGGCTACTTAATTTTCTTAGTTTCAATATGAGGCTATTAATATCTTTTCTAATTACCTTCTGAAAGCTCTAGTGGTCTAATAGTAGAGAGATGTAGTGCCAACTTGAAGGTGGGCAATTTGAATCCTTCATCTGCTCCACAGAAGAAAGATGGGCAATCTCTTCCTGTATGATTATAATCTCTGAAATCTACAGGAGAATTAGCTATGGGTTGGTTCCAATTTGAGACCACATGAAAACAGCTACCTCCTAATTTCATTGGGAGGTTCAGTTATCATAATATAAAAAAGAAAAAGAAACATCAGATGTTTTTACCACAAATGATCCTTGATATGTTTAAAGAAAGATGAAAGTGGTTATAGGAAATGAAGTGGAGTTTTCTTTTCCTCTTGTCTAAGGGGTTTTGACACTATTCTTCTGTTTTCCAATTTCATGTTATTCACGTTTATAATATATGGCAACGTTATTTCCAGGACAAGCATAAAGTAGTTTGGAAAAAACCCAGCCAAAATCCAAAACCAAACAAACAAACACAAAAAACTCCACCAACAAAACACACAGAGCCTAAGCAGTCTTCCTGGTCCCAGCTGAAGTCATCTGGAGCTATTAGAACCACAGAATCATATGACGGCAAGAAATCAGTTCAGCCAGCAGACATGTACAGTTGAATCTCAAATGTCCACAAACGGTACTCAGGCATGGTAGATGACTGAGACATGTATGACAGAGGAGGTTAGGCATTGGTAAGAACTGTTAACTAGGGAAGAATGTCATTGATTGGTCACCTCTAGTGAATTAGTGCCTTGAATGAACACAGGTTTCTTGATTAATGGTTAACGAGATACCCGCATTCTGAAATTTTTAAGAAAAAAATTGTCCCAATGTTTGAAGCTTTATGTGGATCTAACAGAGTACATCTGCACTTCAGATTTAAGTCTAGTATCTTTTAGGATCTTTAGATAGATATCAGCTGACTATATAGATGTCAATTGAGTGACATATGGCAATTGATGATGATAAACACTGTATCAGACTACTAGACTATGAAGACTTCTGTCCTTCCTGGTCACATCTTTGACCTCCATTCTAAGAATGTCTAGTCTTTTACTTGTAACTTGAACCTTCCATTATATCTGAATGTTATTCCTCTTGCTTGCATCCAATCCCGAAGTACCCATGATCCACTTCTTTCCCTTATCTTCTCACTCTTACCTTTAATTCTCACATGCAATTTATTTATTTTTTTTTAAATTTAGGTATATTAGTATAACACTCTGGCCACCGAGTGGTAAGAAGTTGTGCTGCCAAACCAAAGGCACATAGTTTGAATCCACCAGCTGTTCTACAGGGTGAAGATGGATAATCTCTTCCTGTGCAATTTACTGTCTCTGAAAATCCACTGGAAGGTCAGCTATGGGTCTATGGCACACAACAACAACTTACATTTATACAAGAACCTTCATTGCAAAATTTATGTAACCATTTAATTCTAATGAAGCACATTGAATTCTAGAGGGGAAATTAAAATGTTATATTGTTATCTGCCTCTTTTGTTGTTGTTTTGCATATATTACTGTTGACTGCCTTTGAGACAGAGTCAATTCATAGTTGATTTTCCAGGGGACTTTCAGCTGTTGGAAATTGTAAGGAGGAAGAGTTTACCTATATTTCTCCTGTGTAGAAGCTGGTAAATTTTAACTGATTGCCTCCGAGTTGGCAGTGCAACTCCTAACTCGATAGGCTACTAGAGCTCCTTGTTGCAAATATGTTATTGTTGTCATGTGTGGTTGAGTTGACCATAATCCGTAACAACACTATGAATAGCATACCTGTGTCCTGTCCTTCCTTGTTCAATTCTCATTGTCTCCAATATATTTGGGTCTATTGTGCATCCATCTTATTTAATCTTCCTCTCTTTCAAAGACACTCCACTTTACTGAATATGATGCCTTTTTCCAAGGACTGGGCTCTCCTTACAACATACCATAAGTATGTGAGACAATGTTTCTCCCTCCTTGCCTCTAAGCAGCCCCTTTGTTTCACCTTTCCAGGACATTTTTGCATATCAGGGACTAATCTTTAACATCTGAATGTGCTCAATTCAAAGGCACAAAAATAGTGCAACTAATAACCAATCTAGCAATGAGAAGATTCCATTACAGGAGAGGAAGGCAAAAAAAGAACCTTAACTTCAGCATGCTTAGTGAGGGGAAACAAAAATTGTCCTAAAAGCTACTTCAGGCAATGGCTATTAAGCAAACAAATTAATGCTGTTTAATAGTGAAGGATAATGGATAAAATGTTGTAAGAGAGTCAAAGTGGAAATTTTTAGACACAAGTATAGAAATAATTGATGCCTTTGAGCTGTGGTGTTGGAGAAGAGCACTGAACATCCATCCATGGACAGCCAAGGGAACAAATATGTCTTGGAGAGGGTGCAGCTGGAGTGCTCTTTGGAAGCAAGAATGATGAGGCTTCACCTCACCTACATTGGACATGTTGCTAGGAGGTGCTCTTCTTTGGAGATGGACATGATGTTGGGAAGGATGGAGGGGTGGAGAGGGAGAGGAAGACCCTCTACCAAGTGGATTGCTGCGATGACTGCTGCTCTTGTGTATCAGGAAGTGTGAGGATGGCACAGGATAGAACAAGGTTCAGATCTTTTGTTCATAGGGTTGCTATGAGTCATGTTCGACTTGACAGCACCTAACAATAACAGCAACAAAAACAACAATGAAATAACATTTTGTCTCACTGCTTGATCTTTCCCTTCAAATTCTGCTTAATTTGAGGGAATTTGCTACCTAGTTTTTTTGTCTCCCTTTGATGGTTTGTTTGAAATTATTATAGAAATTAAATATATGGGTTTCTTGACTCTCTTGCTCATTTATTTGAGACCTTTTACCTTTTTTTGACTCATTTTTATTCAGAGGCATGGGATGAAGTTATTTCTAAAAAATTTTGATTGATTCATCCACCACCCTAGATATATAAAAACCAATATCTAAAATACATCTCCTTGCATCTAAGTCAACTGAGTGTGAAAAAGATAGCCATATGAAAAATATGCATTTAAAAATTATTTCAGAAAAGTGGTTTTATGCTGCTTGAGTTACTCACCCAGAGTTAGTTCAGTTAACTTGAAAAACTAAACAGTCAAGAAAGTAGATAAGAGAGACAAGATTTGTGAAGATTAATTTGGAATAAATATTAGTGTGTGTATAAAACCATCCCCCTCTTACAAGAAGGAGTTGCACATGGTTCCTTTTCTTGAGGAGGCCTCAAAGTGAGAGTTGATAAAACTATTTAGAGACTTTACTAAAGATTTTTATAGTTGGGGGTGGTGGTATCCAGAATGAACCATATCTAACTTTCCTGCAGAAGTTCTAGAGGATGAGAAAACTGTTAGGTGGTGAAGCCCGGAAAGTATTGGATGCTAACTCAAAAAACCAAAGGAGGTCATCTGTGCACCATATGAGGTACACAGCAAAGAGAGAAGTGGTGCTGGTTTGTTCTAGATATAAGTCTAATCCAATAGGGCAATCAGAGGGACAAATGAATCAAGAAGCATGATGTTGAGAGAGGACATGGGATATGCAGAGCTTAAGATAGTTTAAGCCACTTCAGTAAGAAATGTATCAGGCCAGATTGGAAACTAGTAGGTCTGTGGGGTCTTTGAAGAAGTTGTACATTTCCTGTGAGTAGAGTCAGATCTTTAAACATCACGTTCAAAGAGCATGAAGTTATCATGAGGCATTAAGAGCTTTCTTGTAATCTTTCTCTTCCTAAATCCATGGCTGAAATAGGAGGAGACTATAATCACTGCTGACACACTGCTAGAGAAGGGTCAGGAAAGAGAGAAGCTGCTCAGACTATTTTCCCACGCACAAGGGATAACAGGAAAGGAGTCCCAGTTAGAGCAGGGAGAAGTCTGAATGTTAAATGAGGTTCTGACTCTTCACTATTCATGAGTTTGGTTTTTTTAAATTAGTGCATTTAGATTCTGTTTATTATTTAAAATGATGATAATGCTTTTATTACTATAGAGGTTATGATTCTGCTGGAGTTTTCACTCAATGGCAGGGAAAAATAAGTCTGAATAGACAGGAAGATGAAAGAGAAAATACAGATCACATGCAGGAGCTATGATTGTAAAAAATATTTATTACTTGTATTATTTACTCAGTTTCCTGCCTTAAACCCCATTCCAGGTTGTATGGGATCTTCCACAATCACAGGCAACAGAGAAGAGATGGAAACAACCAATGACAGTGCAGGTGGGAATTTAATATTAGTGGGTTTCTCTCAGCATCCTGAATTGGAACTGGTCCTCTCCCTCTTTGTCCTGACATTCTACGCTATAACGGTTGTGGGTAATGTGACCATCATCCTTCTCTCTATCCTGGATGCTCGACTCCACACACCTATGTACTTCTTCCTCAGAAACCTCTCGGTGCTTGACCTCTGCTTCACCACAAGCATTGTGCCCCAGATGCTGGTGAATATGTGGGGAGGCAACAAGAACATCAGCTACGTAGGCTGTATGGTCCAGTGCTGGGTGGCCTTGGCTCTTGGCTCCACCGAGTGTGTGCTCCTTGCAGTAATGGCAGTGGACCGCTATGTTGCAGTGTGCTGGCCTCTGCGTTATGCCTTAATCATGCACCCCAAACTGTGCCACCTCCTGGCAGCAGCTTCCTGGTCTTCAGGCTTTGCCAACTCCTTTTTACAGTCCTCAATGGCCATGGTCCTGCCTAAATGTGGAAACAAGTATGTGGACCATTTCTTCTGTGAACTACTGATCGTTGTTAAACTCTCCTGTGTGGATACTCGCCCAACAGAGTCTAAAATGTTTATTGCCAGGTTAATCATTCTAGGGATACCTGTCTCTATCATCCTGACCTCTTATGTGTGTATTGGCAGGGCAGTAGTGAATATGCGCTCAGCAGAGGGAAGGAAAAAGGCCTTTGGGACCTGTGCCTCCCACTTGATGGTGGTTTCACTCTTCTATGGGACAATTATGTTTCTGTATCTGCAACCGAAGGACAACTATTCCCAGGACCAGAGCAAAGCACTTGCAGTGCTTTATATGATTCTTGCACCTACTCTTAACCCTGTAATCTACACTCTGAGGAACAAGGACGTGAAAAAAGCTGTTAGGAAGGTCATGGGGAAGGAGCAGGTATAGGGAGATCAAAAGCTGGAAGAACAAGTAAGACAGTCACAGAAGACACAATCTGGGATGTTCTTATTTTTAGCTGTAATTTGTTTCACTCTTCTACAAGCTGAAGTATACTATCTGCTGAGTCCTGATTTCTACCTACTACTAGGGTACTTTTCAGGTGGAAATTCACTAGACGGGAATAAGCCACCTATAACCTTCAGTCAACAAATTTCTCCCTGAGAAGTAATTCTGGATCCCATTGCAATTTTCTTTTTTTTAATTCTCAAAGTATAGATTAACAACTTTTCTAAATGGCCATCAAATATATATCCAGATATAAAAATATGAATGGCACTTTAAGCCCCTAAGCAGCAACAGAGTCATAACAGTTCATCGGCGTCTTTATCTTACCACTAGCAAGATGGTTAGGACGTAGTGAACTGCAGAGATTTAGCCAGTGACTTCCATTGAAACGCATATTTGTTAAGGACAAACACATGTAAAGCAAGAACAAAAAGTGAAAAAGAATGACTAGACAGACTAGATACTACATCAAAGAATCATCCTTTTTTAGAACTGAAAGGAATTCCTTGATCATTCAGAGCAAGACTGTAAACCACCAAATTTCAACTAGTTCCAAACATATTTTTAGAAGAAAAATCTGATTAAGACCAGAAATTATTAACAGTGCAATACAGTTTATAAATTTCAAGATAATATGGATAATAACTGAATAAAGAGAAGGTAAATAGACTAAAAGTATTTTATCTCAATGAGTCTCTAAACACAGTTTCCTATTCAACTTCCAAAGAAGAAAGCAAAAAAAAAAGCACTATTTTGAGTGAGGAAATTAAAGCAAAGTAAGTCATATGGCCTGATCTACACTGTAATTTATCTATAGTTTCACAAAATAATGATCTCCTTCTTTCAAAGTCCACAAAGGCATTAACAGGTGGTCTAGTCATTTTGTGGCATATTGTAGAGTTTGAGTCCATCCTGATGGCCCGAGGCATGGTTGAGAACTTTCAATGACATATACATAAAGGAGAATCTATATTTTTAGTTGGAGTTCTTGTGGCCTAGAGGGTAAGTTGCACTGCCAATCCAAAGGCATTTGTATCCACCATCAGTTCTGCTGGAGAAAGATGAACAATTTCCTTCACACAATTTAAAAATCTCTGAAAACTCCCTGAAGGGTCAGCTATGGGTCGGTTATGAGTCAATAGCACTTAATAACAAAAACTACTATTGATTAACATTGGACTTGAGAAAATGATCTCTCATTTCTCAAAAAGCAGCCATTTCTCACATATAATTCTGGATACCTTCTGGTTATGTGGACTGAGAGAACTACTTTTGTCCTTCTTAAATTGCTCATCTATGTATTTAGAAAGGAGTTTAACATTGTGAAAATACTCAATAGATGTATTTGATTAGTTGAATAACTGAAAGGAAATGGTAATATATTCATAACAGCACAATGTCTTTGAAACATCTTTGTGGTGTTACACATATTTCATTCATACATTAGTGAGACTGGCTCAGGACAGAGAAGAGTTCAGAGCTGCTGTACATAGGGTCACTATACATCACAGGCGACTCAACCGCACATAACAACAATAACATACTATGACAGGTTTGGAAGCCAGAGTGGCATCCACTTCCTAAACAACAAGCCTCCAGAAACTCTATGAACTTTAATAAAAGGCGATAGTTGTAGAGGGGCTTCAGGCCTTTTGTTCTTAGGGTCACTATGAGTCATGCTGGACTCCAAGGTAATCAACAACAACAGAATGGTAATTTTTTATTAAGAAGTGACTGAAGGTGTGGATTGAAAAAGAAAAAAAATTATCAAACATATGGTTGGCCACCAACATTTCATGGAACTAGGTCACATTAACGATGCTGAAACATGGTTTAGTATTAGAGATTTGGCTAAATTATTGCTCAAAAGTAGAAAACAATTGTTATTTTTAGAAACTAATTTTTAAATTAGAATAATGATTTTCAAGAAGGGACAGTTTTACATCAAGGGTACATTTGAAAAGGCCTGGAAACATTCTCTCCTGCCCCCGTTTTTGTTGTCATAATGGAGAAGGGGGTGTGCTACTACCATCATGTGTAGAAGAGGCAAAGGGTACTGGTAAAAGTTGCACAGTACACACAAGCGTCTTGCAAAACAGACCCAAGTTTTCAAAAGTGCTAAAGCAGAAACCCCCCTGAATTATAGAAATAAATATTAAAGATGTTATGATCAAAAGCTTACAATTTACTAAGGGAAGTTATTCATGAAAGCAAAGTGAGCTAATGACATCTGATTTTTTAATGAAGGCAGTGTGCATCTTGTGTCAGAGTTGTCAGAAAGCAGAGGTCACTTAAATATTTACAGAGATTATACAATCTGGGGAACTGTTGCTACAAGTGATAAGAAAACCAAATGAGATCTCTTGAGGAAATATCAAAATTAGCAACAAGATGGTGCAACCAACAATCCTGGATTTGAGTGATAAAGGAATAAGAAGGCGTCACTGGATTCCAAAGTTTCGGGTCACCCGACAAACTGCAAGCAGCATGGCAGGAGCTCATGCCACCTGAAGCAGAGTGGGAAGGAATTATATCCTACCTTCTTTCTTTTTTTTTTTTTCTTTAAATTTTTTTTTCCTACCTTCTTTCTTTATCCTCTAATTTTTGTGGCTCTGAGAGTCTAGGAAATGCAGCCTACAGGTTCTTCAATTCTCTCAGCATCACCTCATTAGAATTTGATTAGATTAGAGGAAGGACAATAAACACATCTGAGCACAAGGAGGGTTAGGCCTAACATCTTTCATTTAGTTCCACTGTCACGCTTTGTGCATATTTAATTATCATAGGAAAGAAAGATTTCTACTTAACATAAGGCAACACTCCAGCTCTCATGAAAGGGAGCCACAAGTCATATGAGTCATTGTGTCCATCTCAAGTCCAAATAAGACAAAGCACTTTTCATCTAGTTTCACAGCAATTTCTTAGGGTCTTGTTAGTGAATGCAAGGGGTTCTTTCCATAGTCATTTGCCAATTAGACAGACAGATTGCAATATCCAAAACACTTTATTACAGATGTGGGAGAGCAGAGATATTGCCCCCCACCCCTGCAAAAAAAGCCCCTGCCTCCCCAGCTGAGTATGCAATTGGTTTTTATACTTAGGTTAGGTATTAATTTACTTAACATATCATTACTGCTAGTTCAAAGTTACATTCAAAGGAATAGTTTGTGTACAGTTACTAGTAAACAGACAACTTGAGGTACAGTTTACATATGGCTGAGAAAAAAGCAGTTTCAAAAGACAAATGGTAGTTTAAGAGTAAACCGACAGTTTAAGGTAATCTGCATGACTAAGAGAAGTTGAAATGGTCTGAGAGCAACAAATGTTAATCAGACAGTTCAACCAGTTTTGCAGGTGGGAAACTCAAGATGTCTTAATACCACTTATCAGTCTGATGGTATATAAGTGAGATTGAAAATAATTTTTTATTGACCAGTGTTCATTTCTGTAAGTGGTCATAAGGCCATTGTTGGTATTAATTTCAATCAAGAAATTTTATGACCCTATTCATGCAAGATTTGCTTTAACCAACATTAAGTTGGTTTTAGCTGGTTAGTTGACCAACTTTTTGTTCCCAGTAATTATGAGGCTTTGTTACTGTCTTTATTGGGCTGCTGGGATTTGTCGCATTGGGAAAATCTGTGGTCAAGGGCCTGTCCAAAGATTCAAATAATAAGGATGTCAGTTTAAATATTAAGATGCATTTGATTTAAGCCTTAGTCTTTTCAATTACTCTCTATCATCTGAAAGTCTGATAATGAATAAAGATGATGAAAGGAGAATCAATACTTTTGAATTGTGGTGTTGGAGAAGAGTACTGTCTATCACATGGGCTGCCAAATCTATCTTAGAGGAAGTGCAAGTTTTTTTAAGAGCTTAGGATGGTGAACCTTGTCAGTTTGGGGAAAAGATAGCATACTGGGAGAATTGGAGGTTCAGAGAAAGAAAGACCCTAAAAAATGGATTGATACAGTGACTGTAACAATGGTTTCAAGCATATTAGAGTGGGTGAGGATGGCTCAAAATAGGGCAAGATTCACAGAGACATTATGCATAGTCAGCTTTATGGCACCTAACAGTCACCACCATCACAACACACACACACACACACACACACACACACACACACACACACA
>NW_006399971.1:3342711-3348816 GCF_000299155.1 Elephantulus edwardii
ACACACACACACACACACACACACACACACACACACACACAGAGTTCTGATGGTTTACAGGTAAGGAGTTGCACTCTCAACTCATGGGGACAAGATTTGAGCCCACCAGCTCTGCACTGTGGAAAAAACAGAGGCAGTTTTCTCCTGTGTCATATACTGTTTCTGAGAATCTGCTAGAGGATCAGCTGTGTGTTGGTTTTCTGAGAGATGCCACATAGCAACATGTGCATCTATATCTATCTTTATATTTATGTATCTATATACATATCAGAACTGACCCATAGCTGACTCTCCGATGTGTTTTCAGAGTCAGTTAATTGCACGGGAGCAGAATGCCCCCAACCGTGTGCCTTCGAGATTGCAGTGCAGCTTCTTGCCACTAGGCCACCAGAGCTCCTCATAACAAATATATAAAAATATAACTAAGCTGTTGTTATGTACCATTGAATTGGAACCAATCCACAGCTGTTGTTTTTAGAGGGATTTTAGAGGCAGTAAATCATATGGGAGATTGTTCATCTTTCTCCTGCACAGAAGTTGATGGCTTTGAACCCCATGCCTTCAGGTTTAAAGTGCAGCTTATCATCAGGCCACCAGAGCTCCCTCGATGCAGCTATAGAGAGGTAGATAGTTATACATTTTTTGCCACATATATTCTTTGTTAAAAATTTATGTATTTTATATCTTTTTTTATTTTAATGAAAGTTTACAGAGACTTTGAATTTCCTTCATTCATTGTTGCACACTTTCCTCCCTGCTTCCTCCCTTCCACATATATTCTTATGCTGAAATAAATTTCAGGGTTGGAACAGTGCTATGTGAAATAACATGATTGTGAACAAGTTATTTTATAAATTCATATTTAATGGCACAGCAGCATAAGAGAGAAAGAGCATCCAAATCTAGAATACGATCTATTATAGCAGTAACAATTTGTGCTCCCTGCATGATTGTAATAAGGTCAATGCAATCACATTGCCTCTAAAAAGCTAGATTGCTTCTCTAGGGATGACAGATGCAAAGCATACATTATTGGCCTCGAATTTAGAAGTTAAGCCACTCAATTCTAATAGTAGGAAGACCATTTTGGTGAGAGAAATCCTATGCCATTTATTTTGTGTATAGCTTCTATTTTAGCTCCACTATTATTGTCAATTTATTCACAAGCCTATTGACGTACTTGCCATGGACAAAACGAAATGGACTGACATGGGATATTTTGAATCAGACAATCATATAATCTACTCTGCTGGAAATGAGAAAGTGAGGGCAGCAGTCTTGGAGCTGTTTGTCCCCTGAATTCACTCTCTTCTCCCTTTTATTCTCTGTGTTCCTATCTCTTAGTTCATCCTGGTGTACTACATTTTGGCATCCAAACAGGGACTAAAAGAGGCAGTGGTGTCTCTCTCTCTCTCATTAGGAAACCGAAAGGGAATTCACACGGCGGTAAGTGAAACTTTCAGGAAAATTAAAGGCAGGTCCCTGAGGACCTCACCCCCTAATTTTACTAGAAATTCAGGAGTTGTGTCACTGAGTTGTAAAGGACTCATAACGACCCTTTAAACAAAAGATCTGAACACTTGTATAACTTTCATAATTTCTCCAAGTTCATAGAGTTTCCGGAGGCAGGCTTATTTGGAAGTGGATGCCAATCCTGCTTCCAAGCTTGTTTTAATCAAGGAGTTCCACCAAACACTGTCCACCATGGGTAACCATTATCACATTTGACACATCAGTGTCACAGTGTTTAGAATCACAGCAACCCAACGATACTACAGAGTCTCACCAGAAATCAAAACCTCTGCAGAGTCAGATTGCTTCAGAATACTTCCCACCTGGATACCAGATCCTTACTGGTTAATAAATACCTTTGTAAACAGGAAGCAGGTGAAGAAGTAGAAAAGGTTTTGTGAGGTTTTCCTCACCCGCTGAAGTTTATTAGAAATTCAGGAGAAGAAATAGAAAAGATTCCATGAGAACCTCACCCTCTGAGGTTTACTAGACATTCAGGGGAAGAAGTAGAAAAGATTTTGTAAGTTTTCCTCACCCCCTTAAGTTTATTAGAAATTCAGGGGAATAACTAGAAAAGGTTTAGCGAGGTTTTTCTTATCCCCTGAAGTTTGTTAGAAATTCAGCGGAGGAGGTAGAAAAGGTTTCATGAGGTTTTCTTCACCCCTGAAGTTTACTAGAAATTCAGGGGAGGAAGTAGGAAAAAAAAAACCACCAAAGAAAAAGAGATTCATGGGGATCTTTCCCACCCTCTGAGTAAAATCCTTAATAATAAATGTTATTGTTGTTGTTATGTGTCATTGAGTCACCTGTGACTCATAGTGACCCTATATACAACAGCTCTAAACTCTGCCATATCTCACTATCTCTGACACACCTACCCGCATTTCCCCAGTCACTGAATCAATCTATTTCACCGAGGGTCTTCCTCTACCGTGCTGTGCCTCCACCCTCCCAAGCATCACGTCCCTCTCAAAGAACTGGTCCCTCCTTGCAACATGCCTCAAGTATGCCAGATGAAGCGTCAGAATCCTTGTTTCCAAGAAACAGCCTGGCTTCAGCCTCTCCAGGACAAACCTGTTTGTTTTCTTACCAGTCCATAGTATATTCAATACTCTTTTCCAATACCACAGCTCAAAGGCATCAATTCTTTTTCTATCATACCTAGTCATTGTCCAACTCTCCAATTCATAGCAAGTTATTGCAAAGACCATGACATATCAGGCGCACCTTAGTTTCCAGACTGACATCATTGCACTTCAGTACTTTAGAGAGGTCTCTAACCACAGACTTTCCCAGCTCAATATGCCTTTTAATTTCCTGGCTGCTGGTGCCAAGAGTGTTGACTGTGGAGCCAAGCAAACCAAAACTGTGAACAATCTCTTCACCAACCATCATGATGCTGTAATAGGCTCAGTGGTGAGAATCTTTGTTTTCTTGATATTAAGCCTCAATTCATACTGAAGTCTGTGGTCCCTAACCTTCCGCAGCAAGTGCTTCAGGTCCTCCTCAGTTTCAGCAAGCAGGGTTGTGTCATCTGCATAACGCAGATTGTTGATGAGTCTTTCTCCAATCCTGATGCTACATTTCTCTTCATAGAGCCCAGCTTCCTGGATAATCTGTTCTGCATAAAGATTGAAAAGGTATGGAAACAAGATACAGTCCTGGCATACACCCTTCCCAATTTTGAAACATGCAGTGTTTCCCTGCTCTGTTCTGACGACTGCCTCCTGGTCCAAGTATAGGTTTCACATTAGCACAATCAAGTGTTCTAGGATTCCCATTCTTCTTAGAGTTAGCCACAGTTTGCTATGATCCACAAAGTCAAATGCCTTTGCATAATCAATGAAACAAAGATAGACATTCTCCTGTTACTCCTTACTTTCAGCCAGGATCCATCCAGCATCTGCTACAATATCCCTAGTACCACGACCCCATCTAAATCCAGCCTGCACTTCTGGTAGTTCTCCATTGATGTGCTGTTCCAGTTGTTTTTGGATAATCTTTGGCAGAATCTTGCTTGTATCTGATATCAATGATATTGTTCAATAATCTGAAGCTCAATATATTACATTACTTAAAGAATTACTTTAAAGCTCAGGGATAAAAGTAAGAGAAAGGTCATTTTTGCAGTTGTTTCAGAATGTGCAGAAACACTTACTGGTTTAAACTAGGAGGTAGAGCACAGTTAAATTAGAAAACTTGGTCAAATGTTATGTGAGCTTTATGAAGAGCTCATCAAAAGGGAGATGTGAATCCTGTTTCAGTTTGCTCACTAGGTAATTTGATCTCATTAGCTTTTAAACCATTACAGCCTGAAGATGAGATGTCTGAAAAGAAAGAAAAGAAAATATCTTCAGGAGAAAGTGATAGTGAATCTGATACAAAGGAGGTTTAATTTCTTCTACCTCCAACTCTGGAGGAATTAAGCACCCTTATGAGAAATTATGTAAACAAGTTCTACAAAAATAGACAAATTGGTTTTCATAATGAAACTATTACCAAAATAAAAATATAGCTCCATTAGCAGCAAATGTTCCATATCCTATGCTATTTAATGATATGAGTCATGCTCCATTGGGAGTAACTACTTTTGAGGAGACTCTAATGGCTATGTCTATGTCCTGGCAACAGGCAAAATAAGATGATTTATCTAATTGGGGGCGGGGGGGGGAAGAGAGATTCTATATTTCTGGTAACAGTTCAGGATACGTCTCCTAATCAAGACTTTCCCGAGGGTATCAATTGTATCAACATCAGCCCTTATTTTATGACTATCAAAGAATTGAAGCAAGACAAAATGTCTTATGATATGCATTCTACCTATGTAAGGAGCATATTACAAGGATTAACTACAAAATTTAGATTCATTCCTTTTGATTGGGAGTCCGTGGTCAGGATAGTTTTAGAATCTGGGGCATATTTATTATTTAGAACTTGGTGGGCTGAGGAAGCTACAAATATGGAAAAGCTTAATTTACCTAGAAATCCTCCTCTTAATGTTAGGCAGAAGTCAATGGCTTGAAGTGCAAGCTTAGTAGCAATATGATGATGCTGTGATTTTACAAGTAAGACTTTGCTGCACGCAAACTTGGGATAAAGTAGAAATTTCAGGAAAGGGACATCAATCTTTATCAAAACAACACAATCTGAAAATGAAAAATATACTTATTTTCTATCTAGATTAAAGGATGCTATCAATAGAGCAATATCTCAACTCGGGGTTCGTGAGCTTTTGTTAAAAACTTTAGCATATGAAAAGTCTAATTTGGAATGTCAAAAGGCTGTTAGACCATTGAGAGGTCAGAACATTCTTCTAGATGAATAAAGAGAATACATACGTGCTTGGATGGACATTGGAACTAATTCTCATCAGGCCAATGCTGTTTTAGAGTGAACTTTAAATTTGACTCAAACCAGTGTTAAAACTCTGGAAAATTAGGACATTTGAAAAGAGATGTCATAAAGAGAAAGGTGAGAGTGGGAACATAAAGAAAAGATTCACGCCTTCAGGACTTTGTAGAATATGTGGAAAAGGATATCAGTGGACTAAGGCATGTAGATCTGTATTTGACAAATAGGGCAATAAGACTGAGTTGGGAATCTACACAGAGGGCCTGTCAGCTCAGGGCCTCGTATGAAATAATGCGAGTTGTCAGCTGTATCATGTGAGCAAAAGGCAATCCAGCTGTGAACAGCAACAGTGTGTCTCAAACTCATTTCATTCTACCTCATGAAGTGCCCCGTTAGATATAGCCCTTCCTGAAAATATCACAGTTATACTAGAATTGGGAGTTTATAAGATAATAACTAATATTTTTGGACCAATTCCTCAAAATACTGTTGGATTAATTATTGGAAGAAGTAGTTTAACTAGTTAGGGTATCTCTGTTCATCTGGGAATTATTAACTCTGACTATAAGGGAGAAAAAATTATAAAGATGTCTACTAGACAACCTCAGAATTTGCTAGAGGGTCAAAGAATTGCTCAATTATTATTGTTACCATATACCAAGCAAAGGACTGCTCCTATACAAAGACAAGGAGGTTTTGGCAGTACAGGATCAGGTATATATTGGAATACCATTATTAATGATGAGAGACTACAAATGATTGTTACTATTGAAAAACATAAAATACTAGTCTTAGTTGATGCCAGGGTTGGTGGTTCAGTCATAGCTTTTCATCATTGGCCCATAGAATTAACCTTAAAACATGTATCTGTTACTTTTATGGGAATTGGTACTATGACTGGAATAAAATTAAGTGAATTTATTTTGTAATGTGTAGGACCAGACGGTCAAAAGGCTAAATTACAACCTCTTATAGCTGTTATTACAGTAACCCTATGGGGCAGGGATGTATTATCATAGTGGGAAGTAACATAACAAATTCCCATTATCTCATCTCAGGCAAAAATATGATGCAGAATATGAATTACATTACAGGAAAAGGATTAGGAAAAAGGAAACAAGGGATGGTTCGTTTTTTTTTAAATATTTTTTTTTAATTGGGAAAAACATATTGGGGGTACAAGGAGGTGAGGGTTGGGGGCAGAAGGGTGAGGATGGGCCAGGATGCAGTTGCAGAGCTGCA
>NW_006399971.1:3349395-3350750 GCF_000299155.1 Elephantulus edwardii
CCAGGTGCCCGTCAGGGCCTGGGTTTCAGCTGTCCACACCACAGCAGTGGGCAACGAGCTTAAAGCCCCTGATGGCTCTGGGTGCTGACTCTCACCAGTGGCTATGGATGAAGTCACAGGCGATTTTCAGCCAGTGCCGAGGATGGTTCGTTTTTAAGAACCCGAATCTAATCTTTCAAGAAAAGGATTGTTGTTGTTGTTATATGCCGTCAAGTCACCTGTGACTCATAGTGACCCTATGTACGGTCCTAAAACCTGCTCTATCCTGTGCCAATCTTATTGTCTCTGACACACCTACTCCCATTACCTTAGTCACTGATAAATCTATCTCATCGACTGCCTTCCTCTCTTGGGCTGTCCCTCCACCTTTCCAAGCATGATGTCTCTCTCCAAGGACTGGTTCCGCCTTGCAACATGTCCAAATTGTATCAGACAAAGCTTCAGAATCCTTGTCTCCAAGGAGCAGCCTGGTCTCACTCTCTCAAGGATGATACTGTTCTCCTAGCAGTCCGTGGTATATTCAATACTCTTCTCCAGCATCACAACTCAAAGGCATCAATTCTCCTTCTGTCCTCACATCTTAGTCTCCAGACTGACATCGTTGCTCTTCAGTACTTTGGAGAGGTCTCTGACAGCAGACTTTCACAATGCAATTAATCTTTTTATTTTCTGGCAGCTGGTACCAAGAGTGTTGATTGTAGAGACAAACAAACTGAAGCTGTTAACAATATCAATCTCTTCGCCAGCTATCATGGTGATAATCTTTGTTTTCTTGATGTTGAGCTTCAATCCATATTGAAGGTTGCAGTCCTTGACCTTTTGCAGCAAATGCTTCAGGTCATTCCAGTTTCAGCAAGCAGGGTTGTGTCATTTGTATAATACAGATTGTTGATGAGTCTACCTCCAATCCTGATGCCACATTGCTCCTTATAGAGCCCAGTCTACTGGATGATCTGTTCTGCATAGAGTTTGAAAAGGACAAGGAAGACACGCCGCCATTGTCAAAGAAAGCCAAGTTTGATTCCTAATAATCGATGGTTGCGTTCAGTATCTGTTGACAAACTGGTTCTCCACCCCTCCCCCCTACAGAATCCACAACACAGCAGCGGTCTCTTGTGAATGACTGTCGCCGTCAGCCACGTACACTTGACTTCTGCTCAACAAGTGCCAATTCCGTGGAGCAGGAGGAGGGGGTCATGTCCATTAGGGGAAAGGTTTAAGCCTCTGAGCTCTCCAGCTTGGACCACACATTGCCCTTTTCTCAGGGAAGGAAATGGAAACAAAAAGCCAACAGGGCAGGGGTTCTGTAAGTGGAACTCTGGATGGACGGGTCAGTCGCTACAATCCCAACATGC
>NW_006399971.1:3351425-3352350 GCF_000299155.1 Elephantulus edwardii
ATGGTACATTAATCAAATTGAGGATGGATGATTTAAAAATAACATTTGAGTTTTGAAAAATAAAAAGAAAACTGAAGAGTAAAAAAAAAAAAAAAGAAAAAAGAAAAGGTATTTACAATGAGGGCCTCTGCTCCTCATTGTGCTCTCCCCTTAACTTGGCTAATAGAAAAACCAATTTGGATGGAGCAGTGGCCTCAGACTAGATAGAAATTAGACGTTTTGGAACAATTAATTCAAGGAAAATACTTAGCAGGTCATATTGAATAAACCACTAGTTCTTGGAAGTCTCCTGTATTTGTAAAAAAAAAAAAAAGAAATCAGGCAAATGGAGAATGTTAACTGATTTAAGGAATATTAATGAAGCAATTAAGCTTATAGGTGTTTTGCGAACTGGACTGCCTCTTCCTTCTATGATACCTGAGAGATGGACAATTATTGTTGTTGATCTTAAAGATTATTTTTTAAAATATTCCACTGAAACCTAAAGATAGGGAAAATTTGCTTTTATTATTCTTGCTATTAATAATTATCAACCTGCTAAAAAGTACACGTGGAGAGTACTGCCTCACAGATTTTTGAACAGTCAAGTATGTGCCAATAGTTTGTTAATCAGCCATTAGAAATTTTAAGGAAATTATTTTCTCAATCTTTCATTATTTATTATATGGATGATATATTGTTTTCTTGCTCAGAGTCAAATACACTGTAATCTTAAAAAAATACACTGCAATCTTTATATAATACGATTACAGAAATTCTTCAGGAATATGGGTTAAAAATAGCATCAGAGAAAATACAAATAGCTGTACCTTATAAATGTTTAGGACCCATATTGACTAGGAGAGATCTATATTTGTTCCCATTCCAAAGAAAGGTGACCCAACAGAGTGTGGAAACTATAGAACAATATCATTGATTTCACATG